>NW_027279749.1:0-32500 GCF_046629955.1 Centroberyx affinis
TTAACTAATATCCTGTTTACCTCATTACATTAGTTAGTACTTGACTTACTTACTGCTACTACCACCTACTACAACCACGAACAACCACTTAGTAACACCCTAGCAACCACCTAGTAATACTCTAGCTTTCTCCACCACCCTCATCCACATCATCCAAGACTGATTTTTTCTTTTTCTTTTCTTTTTCCCTCTGACAGTGCCTTCTGTCATGTAGTCATTTCTATCATATGTCCAATTGTATTGCTGTGCTAAAATATTAAAATTGAGCTCTCAGTATGATGGCAGGTCAGCACAGTTACAGTCCGGGTCTGGAACGAGACTCACATTGTTCTGGAGTCGGTGTTGCCTCGGGGGTCTCGACTGTAACACTGGTGAAAATACAGAGCTGTAGAGAACAGTAGAGAACAGTAGAGAACAGTAGAGAACAGTAGAGAACAGTAGAGGACAGTAGATGACACAGTTCACCTCCAGGTCATTTGGGATGGGAGCGGCTCCCCCTGCTGGAGGAAACCTGCTGCTGATCACAAACCTCCTGCCTCTGCAACCAAAACAGTAACTGAGTGTTGGGATTCAGTAAAACTCCATGTGAATTTTTTTTTTTTTTTTTAATTGGTTTATTTTTCAGGGATGATGCACATCAATCAACAGTCAAACTGTAAATGAGCCAAAGTTAGCCAGAAAGGCAAGTTTTCATCTGCTGTCCCTGGCCAGATGTTTAAAAGGCAGCCTAAAATTTCAAACAAGATAGAATTAAAATGTGTGTTACAGAGATAAAGAACTAAGTAAGTGACACAAGAGAGACAATAAAACAAGAAAGGACAGACTAGCAGACAATGGCATGTAGACAAAACAAATGCACATATAAGCATAAGACACTAAAGCAGAGCGGACACAATAACAGACTATAGCGTGTGTCGGACAGAACAAACACACCTACAGTAAAAGCACATACATGACACATACATGACACTAGAGCACACAGCGTACACATCAGCACATCAGCTATCTTTTATTCTGCCCATTTTTACTTTCATTGCCTTTCATGAACTGTCACCAGCTGTTCAGTCAGGAACAGGCTGCTTTTCACAGCTTTGATTCTTTGTTTTGGTTTTAAACTGGTTTCCATGCAGCTTAGGGCTGGGCGATATGGACCAAAAATCATATCTCGGTATTTTTAGGCTGAATGGCGATACACGATATATATCTCGGTATTTTTTACAAAGTGGGCTAAATGTTCAGTTGTAAGTAGGGCTGGGCGATATGGACAAAATCAAATATCACAATATTTTTGACCAAATACCTCGATATCGATATTGCGACAATATTATAGGGATGACTATTGGTGCTTTCACAAAATATTTACACAATGAGATTTTTGATAAATAATCATCAGTAATGTGGATATAATGACTAAGTGGGTAAAGGCAAATAATAGAACAGCTAGAACAGTCTGGTAAGTTCAGAAAATGACATCACTTTACTGTAATGCAGCCTTTAAAACCAGGAAAACACACTTATGCCATATCACAATATTACCATATCCAAAATCTAAGATGATATCTAGTCTCATATCATGATATTGATATAATATCGATATATTGCCCAGCACTAATGCAGCTTAAAAAGTGTCTCCCTGCAGATAGACAGTAAAAGTGTGTGTGTGTGTGTGTGTGTGTGTGTGTGTGTGCAGGGTGCTGGCGGAGCAGGCCTGCAGGGAGCGGGACAAGGTGAAGGCCGACCTGGATCAGGCGGACCGGAGGAACCTGCAGCTGGTGAGAGAGGTGGACGACCGACACGCCAGCATGGAGACGCTCAACCAGAGCCGGATCAGGTGAAACCCTCTGAGCTGAGCTGACAGTGTGAGGAAGAGTGTGTGTGTGTGTGTGTGTGTGTGTGTGTGTGTGTGTGTGTGTGTGACTGACAACATGCTGACAGAGGGTGCGTTCAGGAGACAGGTTTACAAAAGCGAGAGGCACTGTCACTGCAAACCTTCTGTGTTTGGACTTGAAAAGTGTTTTTTTTTTTAGGTTGGTTTTAGGTTTAGATTCACGAGAACAAGCTAGTCTAACTTAGCTAACGTCTTATTTTTCCTCTGTCTTCATATCAATACTTTCTGGTGTGATGTATGATTGGCTGGAATCAAAAATCTTTTCTCTCTCCCATTTTACCAGAAATTATATTACATTTGGAATCATAATGGAGGATAAAAAAACTGAATTTCTGTTGAATACTTTATTTGTTTTAGGTAAATTTTATATCCATAAATGTAAATGTATTAAGACACAACCCTTATTGGGGGTTTTTATGAGAGAACTATCACTGTACTGCAAATCACTGAAGTATATGGAAAAGAAAAAAACAATAAATCTACTGAACATTATTGATGCCTTAGAACTTTTAGAAGAGACCCCTTAGCTACTTTATTCTATTATTTTATTTTTTTATTTTTATTTGTTATAATTCTGTTTACATTGTGTGCTCCGTTTTCTAAAGAGCCTACTGCTGTTGATGTATGATTTGCCATATAATATTGTAAAATTTATACTCCAAAAAAACAACAAAAAAAAACAACAACTTAGCTAACGTTAGCCTAGCTTGGACAGCAGGAAGCAACAGGGTTTATGGGAAATGTAGTCTTAATGTTGAGAAACACAAAGTGGCTCCTACAGCTATAAAAATATAAATACAATGAAAATTCATCATCTGGCCTCTCTGCTCCCCCCACCAACCAAAAAAAGGGCTTGGAATCAATCAGTAAATTTTTTAATTGATCACCCAGGTGTGACTCTGGGTCTCAATGCCAAAATTACCCACAATGCCCCACATTTCCAAAACACTACTGGAGTCACTTTTATTGCAGTGTCCTAGAATTTGAATGAAAACTGGCTGCGTTCAGCTCTCTGATAACCACCCAGTGAGTTTGGGGGGGCGGGTCCTATGCTAACGAGCCGCTCTCTGATTGGCAGGGGTCTGGAGCAGGATTTCCGGGACCGGCTGGCGGCCCTGCGGAGCCAGGCGGAGCAGGAGAGCGAGGCGCTGCTGCAGCAGGCGGAGCGGGAGCGGGGCGAGCTGCAGGACGAGCTGCGGCTGCTGCGGGGTCAAGAGGTCAGGCTGCAGGACGAGCTCTGCAGCGCCGCGCAGGTGAACCCCGGCTCAGGAAACCCCTTTTTCAAAGTTTATTAATATTGAACGTGTCGCGTGTCCGATCCGACACGTCCTGCACGTCCTCGGGTCCCCAGCAACACGCCCGCCGAGTGTGAAGTAGATCGGACGAACGGTTCTCGAGATACGTGAAGGACACACATACAGACAGAGATTCCTTGCTTTATAGTATGATGGTGGTCTTCTTGGTCTTGTTGGTTTTGGTCGGTCACGATAATCCCGCCCCCAGCCCCTGACGTAAGCGGTTCTTTATTCTAGACCAGCAAAGTGTCGGTGCCACTCTGGAACCGGTCTAGAATAAAGAACCGCTTACGTCAGGGGCTGGGGGCGGGATTATCGTGACCAATCAAAACCAACAAGACCAAGAAGACCACCATCATACTATAAAGCAAGGAATCTCTGTCTGTATGTGTGTCCTTCACGTATCTCGAGAGCCGTTCGTCCGATCTACTTCACACTCGGCGGGCGTGTTGCTGGGGACCCGAGGACGTGCAGGACGTGTTGGATCGGACACGCGACACGTTCAATATTAATAAACTTTGAATAAACAAGCGAACGGCGCTCTGTGCAGCAGCGGGGCTCAAAGCGAGCGACTGGAAGCTCAGTGTGGAGTGTGAAGCTGTTTGGATGAACGGTTCTCCAGAAAGCTGCAACACCAGAGGCCGAGCAGTCTGCCCGCTCCAAACAGGAATGTTTTGACCTAGTTGTTAAAAAAAGGAGCTACATGGATGTGAAATCTAAGCAGCAGTGGTCTGTAGAGGAGACAAACTGTCTCCTGCAACACTTGTAAAGAGACGTAGTCCGCCATTTTGGTTGTTGTGCTTGAAGTTGGCACTAGTGTTGCTGGGAAAGCAGAGACGTATACAGACGTATACAGTAATGATGTGGCTCTCTAGCTCTAGCCCGTGGAAAAGCAAACCGGTTCTTAGAAGGTTCGCAAGTTGAACCAACTGTGAACCGGCACCAGCACCTGGTTCCAGTTGGTGGAAAGGGGGAACCTGAGACTCTGCTGGAGTTACAGCTGTGACCGAAGGCACATTGGATCCATCTGATGTCCAATGTGCCTAATAATGGTAACAATAATATTTTTTGTTGTTAGTATTAAATAGTATTAATGTTATGTGTGCAGGAGAACAGGCGTCTGGAGGAGGAGCTGAACCTGCTGAAGCTGAAGCTGAGCGAAGCAGAGAGTTCAGTGAGCCGAGTGCAGAGAGACCTGGACCAGCTGCTGCAGGACAAGGTCTCACACACACACACACACACACACACACACACACGTTTTGGTAGGTCACCTTCCCCATAAAGTGATGAGAACATCCTCGTGTCCCGGGTGGATGTTTGCTCCTGATGACATCACCTGAAACACAACATGTGAAGGAACGTTCACATTCACATCGCGTGAGAAGGCTAGAGTCCTGTGCTGATGTTTGTTGTATGTGTTTCTGCTGATGACCTTTGACCCCGCTGTGCGCTGACCTTAGAGAGCAGCCAGTGACAGTGCTGCAGGCCGACATGTGACTGTACAGCTGGAGGAACATTTGATTCTGTGTCTCAGATTTTCCCGAGCTCTGTAAGAATTCCATAAAGTCATACAGAGCCAAAAGAACATTAACATAGTGAAACGTCGGCCTTCAGATGGAACTACCAAAGATTTTGAGTGGGTAAAGGTAGAGATCTAGCTACTGCTAGCATTAGCCTCATATAGTTTTCTGTTAGCAAGCTAATATATCGCCACAGAGTGCTGGAGGTTAAACATTCTGCTGTATAAAGCAGCGCAGAGTGCAAGAGCTTTGTTTTTGCTTTTTAATGTGAATCCTGCTTCAGCTTCGCATTACAAAATTTATGACACATTTTGTTACACAAGAATGTGAGAAATGCTTGAAATGGATGCAAGCCTTGTGTAGCCATGTAACAGGCCCAACTGTTAGCATGGAGCTATGACTCAACATAGTGTACGCTAAAGTGTTAGCATGGAGCTATGACTCAACATAGTGTACGCTAAAGTGTTAGCATGGAGCTACTGTCACTCATCATAGTGGACGCTAAGGTGTTAGCATGGAGCTACTATCACTCAACATAGTGGACGCTAAAGTGTTAGCATGGAGCTACTGTCACTCAACATAGTGGACGCTAAGGTGTTAGCATGAAGCTACTATCACTCAACATAGTGGACGCTAAAGTGTTAGCATGGAGCTACTATCACTCAACATAGTGGACGCTAAAGTGTTAGCATGGCGCCTACTATCACTCAACATAATGCATGCTAAAGTGTTAGCATGGAGCTACTATCACTCAACATAGTGGATGCTAAAGTGTTAGCATGGAGCTATCACTCGACATAGTGTATGCTAAAGTGTTAGCATGGAGCTACTATCACTCAACATAGTGTATGCTAAAGTGTTAGCATAGAGCTACTATCACTCAACATAGTGTATGCTAAAGTGTTAGCATGGAGCTACTATCACTCAACATAGTAGATGCTAAAGTGTTAGCATGGAGCTATCACTCAACATAGTGTATGCTAAAGTGTTAGCATGGAGCTACTATCACTCAACATAGTGTATGCTAAAGTGTTAGCATAGAGCTACTATCACTCAACATAGTGGACGCTAAAGTGTTAGCATGGAGCTACTATCACTCAACATAGTGGACGCTAAAGTGTTAGCATGGCGCCTACTATCACTCAACATAATGCATGCTAAAGTGTTAGCATGGAGCTACTATCACTCAACATAGTGGATGCTAAAGTGTTAGCATGGAGCACAAACGCTCTGTGGTCTCTGGATGTTTCAGTGTGTATGATGTCATCACTTAATGGGAAAACGTAGCAGTATATTCCTTTTTAACTGGGATGTGAACTGGTCTGAACCGGTCTGAACCGGTCTGAACTGGCATCTGGAACACTGAGCGCATAAACATAGCAACAGTTTTACATCTAATTACTTACAGATGGAATTTCCTATTTTACACACACACACACACACACACACACACACACACACACACACACACACACACACGCAGAGGAAACATTCATCAATCATTCATCCACCCTGACTACAAGGCTCACTGCTCAGGAGACGAGTCACCTCACACCACTGTGTGTGTGTGTGTGTGTGTGTGTGTTAAAGTCAAACCACTCTTCATCTTCGTCCTGTCATCCTCGTCTCTCTTCCTCTCTGCTCTGACTCTACTGTTACATTCTGTTTTTTTGTATTTTTAATTTCAACCAATAAGCTGTGTTGTTCTGGTTGATTGACAGTTTGGCGGTTTGGACCCGGCCGGCGCCGGACTGAACCACGAGGAGCGATTCTCCGAAATCATCAAAGAGTACGAACTGCAGTGCCGGGTAGGTGTGTGTGTGTGTGTGTGTGTGTGTGTGTGTGTGTGTGTGTGTTCATCTCCCTCTGTATGTAAGAGAATCTGTTTTCCATAGACACTGTTTTTATTCATATATCTATACAGTATATCTATATTTTTTAAAGTTGTATAGTTTGTAAAAAAAAAAATGATTATACTAATGAAGTTTATTCTTACAACACTGAAAACATGTGTATGTTAAACAGTAATTTAATCTTCTGTTCAGTCTGTACTGGTTTCAAGGTTGTTGTCGCTTAATTCAAAATGGAGTAAATCTGATTTTAGTCACAAAAAGTCAAACGCAGGGATCAAGAGAAATTATTTCACTTCAAATGTTGTGCTTCTTTTTTTTTTTTTTAACTCTTTATTTATTTTCAGTTACTATTACACTGAACAAAATCCACAACAAAACGACAGTGATGTCAAAATTAGAAATGAAAACATATAAATAAAAATATAGGGGGGGCAAATGTTTTGCTTGTTTTAAGGAAAATTAGATTTTAAAGACTGAACAGAAGATGAATGGACTTCTTTACAGTGTTGACTGTTGGATGAAAAGTGTTCAGTGTGTTTTACTGACTGTTGGATGAAAGGTGTTCAGTGTGTTTTACTGACTGTTGGATGAAAGGTGTTCAGTGTGTTTTACTGACTGTTGGATGAAAAGTGTTCAGTGTGTGTTACTGACTGTTGGGTGAAAAGTGTTCAGTGTGTGTTACTGACTGTTGGATGAAAGGTGTTCAGTGTGTTTTACTGACTGTTGGATGAAAAGTGTTCAGTGTGTTTTACTGACTGTGGGATGAAAAGTGTTCAGTGTGTGTTACTGACTGTTGGGTGAAAGGTGTTCAGTGTGTGTTACTGACTGTTGGATGAAAAGTGTTCAGTGTGTTTTACTGACTGTTGGATGAAAAGTGTTCAGTGTGTTTTACTGACTGTTGGATGAAAAGTGTTCAGTGTGTTTTACTGACTGTTGGATGAAAAGTGTTCAGTGTGTTTTACTGACTGTGGGATGAAAAGTGTTCAGTGTGTGTTACTGACTGTTGGGTGAAAGGTGTTCAGTGTGTGTTACTGACTGTTGGATGAAAAGTGTTCAGTGTGTTTTACTGACTGTTGGGTGAAAGGTGTTCAGTGTGTTTTACTGACTGTTGGGTGAAAGGTGTTCAGTGTGTGTTACTGACTGTTGGGTGAAAGGTGTTCAGTGTGTTTTACTGACTGTGGGATGAAAAGTGTTCAGTGTGTTACTGACTGTTGGATGAAAAGTGTTCAGTGTGTTACTGACTGTTGGATGAAAAGTGTTCAGTGTGTTACTGACTGTTGGATGAAAAGTGTTCAGTGTGTTTTACTGACTGTTGGGTGAAAGGTGTTCAGTGTGTTTTACTGACTGTTGGATGAAAAGTGTTCAGTGTGTTTTACTGACTGTGGGATGAAAAGTGTTCAGTGTGTTACTGACTGTTGGATGAAAAGTGTTCAGTGTGTTTTACTGACTGTTGGGTGAAAGGTGTTCAGTGTGTTTTACTGACTGTTGGGTGAAAGGTGTTCAGTGTGTGTTACTGACTGTTGGATGAAAAGTGTTCAGTGTGTTTTACTGACTGTGGGATGAAAGGTGTTCAGTGTGTGTTACTGACTGTTGGATGAAAAGTGTTCAGTGTGTTTTACTGACTGTGGGATGAAAAGTGTTCAGTGTGTTTTACTGACTGTTGGATGAAAGGTGTTCAGTGTGTTTTACTGACTGTGGGATGAAAAGTGTTCAGTGTGTTTTACTGACTGTTGGATGAAAGGTGTTCAGTGTGTTTTACTGACTGTTGGATGAAAGGTGTTCAGTGTGTGTTACTGACTCGTCTCTCATGTCTGAACACCCAAACGCCTCCCTGTGTGTTCAATAGAAAGTCAAGGTGAGCAGGTGGACCGATATATCAGTGTGTTGATATATGAAGCCGATATCAGACTCTTATCAATATTATTGTTGTTGTTCTACATTACTGTTAAAGTGATTCCTCTGGTGTGTGATGCTCAGCTCCCTCTGCAGGCGGCAGGTGTTCCTGCCTCAGGTTCAGCTTCAGGTTCAGGTTCAGGTTCAGGTTCAGGTTCAGGTGTGACAGTTAAAATGATGAACAGCCACCAGCTGGTCTCTGAATCAGAATCAGAAATACTTTATTGATCCCCGAGGGCAAATTGGGTTACGTTGCAGTTGCTCACATTCTAGAAGAGAAATGTATATAAGCATAGAGAAATTATAAGAAAAATAGAAATAAGAAATATGTACATTATACTACAATATATAACAATAATAATATAGAAATAAGAGAAATAAGAAATATGTACAAATATGTGCATCATACTACAATATATATAACAGTGTAAATAATTAAATAATTATTGCACAGTTGAATTATTACACAAAATTATTACCAGGTCTACAGCAGGGTTATTATTGTTGACGAAAACTAACAAAATAACGAAAACTAGGTGTGAAAAAACATTTTCGTTGTTGCAAACTGCAATAAAAATAAAAAAGAGGCTTTACAAAAAAACAATAACTAACTGAAACTGTATTGTGTGTTTACAAAACTAACTAAAATAAACTAAAATTATCGAGAAAATGTTTTTAGTTTTTGTCTTTGTCAATTTATTTCATACATAAGCCTAGTATTTAAAATTTTTGAATGTCGCCCCTGAGTAAAACTAACACTGAAACTAATAAAAAACGAAACTAAAACTAAGCATTTTCAAAAAATAAAAACTAAACTAAACTAGCAAACCCGCTTTAAAAACGAATTAAAACTAAACTGAAATTGAAAACAAAGAGTCAAAACGAAATAAAAACTAATGAAAAATGCAAAACTATAATAACCTTGGTCTACAGGTCACTGCCAGTCACTTTGACACAACTGCTGCTGTTATTATTGTAAGTAGGTCCAGGTGATAATTCAATATTCTGGTTTCTGGTCTTTCAGTGAATCATATTGTGATTTTGGGAAATCATGACACACAGTTCTGCCATCTGAACTGATGAGAACAAGCACATTTTATTTAAAAACTCTGACAAAATGAGGTATGAAACATTCGAAGGAGGATTATTTGACTAATTGATGATTATTATAATTATGGCTCAGCGCTACCTGTAAGTTCATCTGCCTCCCATTTTGTCAGGTAACCAAACAACATTCTGAGTCTGAACATCTAGTTGGCTCCTAAAATAGCGAAAGTATCTGGTGAAATTATGGGATGTCCCAGCAGCCACTGTGGCTCATGGAAATAAGCTGGTTAGTTTGCTGTCCTGGTTGCCAGGGGAACAGCGTTGGTTGGTGTGTGTTGGTGTGTGTGTGTGCATGCAGGTTGGTTCAGGATGCTGTGTGGAGCTCAGACACAACATCACCACACTGCTGACTCACTGTGTGTGTGTGTGTGTGTGTGTGTGTGTGTGTGTGTGTGTGTGTGTTTACTGTGTGTGTGTGTGTGTGTGTGTGTGTGTGTGCAGGAGCTGCGGGACAGGAACGATGAGTTGAGCTCAGAGTTGGAGCTGCTGAAGAGTCAGAGGAGCGACAGGAAGTCCAGGCGTTGCCGAGGCGACGGCGAGACGCTGAGCTGGAGCGAGCGGCGCTCCGGCAGCACCGAGTCTGGGTCCGGGTCTGGGTCTGAGTCTGGTAAAACTCCAACACACACACACACACACACACACACAAAATAAACCCACCACTGACCAGACATTCATTACTTGAAACCAAATATTGATTTAAAATGATTTTATTACAAGCTGAAGTCGTTTTATAAGCTTCTGCCAAAAGGTGGGAAAACAAATCCTAAAAAGAAACAACTGGCTTGGCTGGTCTGATCTGTTCAGGTGAAGATATGGACACGCCCAACACACACACACACACACACACACACACACACACACACACACACACACACACACTGTCACACTGTCACTCTGTCACTCTGCTGGTTCAGTGTCAGTTTCACTCTCGGTGTCTGCAGTTTTCTGTCTTGTGTGTTTCAGAGTGAGTTTCTCTTCTGCTCAGTCTGTCTTGTCTTACAGTGAGTCTTGAGTTTTGTATCAGAGTCTTTAGAGTTTTTCTGTCTTGCCGTGTTTCAGAGGATCCGGACATGAAGCGAGGCTCGTCTCCCCTGGCCAGGAAGAAACTGCAGCCGGCCGATAAGAACAGTGAGAACCAGAAACTCTGCACACTGGAACCTGATGTTTACTGTAGTAGTAGTAGCAGTAATACTAGTGTTAGTAGTAGTAGTAATAGTACTAGCAATAGCAGTAGCAGTAAAACTAGTAGTAGTAATACTAGCCGTAATACTAACAGTAGTAGTATTAGTAGTAATAGCAGTAGGAGTAGTAGCAGTAGTAGTACTAGGAGTAAATCATTTCTATTTCTATTCTATTTCTACTAGATTCCTTAATACAGTGTGTGTAGGTTTGTCAATGTGTGTGTGTGTGTGTGTGTGTGTGTGTGTGTCTGTGTGTGTGCAGCCCTGGGCTCTCTGGACAGCCTGTCTGGTCCTGCTGTCAGCATCGAGACTGAACTGGCTCTGGAACAGCTGAGACAGAAACACAACCAGGAGCTGCAGGAGCTCAAGATCCAGCTGGAGACCAAGGTACTGACCAGAGATCAGACTCTAAAACACCAGGTCCAGACTGACCTGAGATCAGAGTCTGATCCAACAGGTCCAGACTGACCTGAGATTGGAGTCTGATCCAGCAAGTTCAGACTGACCTGAGATCAGAGTCTTTCTGCCATTTGAAGCCGCCAACGTGCAACGAAGAAGCCAAAAATCTAAATCTTGAGCTGATTTTGAGTTTTCCATGAATACTGAAATGTCTGAGTTGAAGATGACGAGCTCCATTAAAAACCTTCTTCCTCTCCCTCCTGCTCCTCCTCTTCCTCTCCCTCCTCTTCCTCCTCCAGGTGAACTTCTATGAGCGCAGTCTCGAAATGATGAGACAGAGCATGGAAGTTGAGCGCAAAGACATTTCTCAAGCCTTCAAGGTAGTAATAATAATAATTGTATCTAATTATAATAATACATGATCTTGGAAACCTTACATTCAAGTAAAAATCCTGAAAATTACTATAATCTGACAATGGGAGTTTTCTTTTCTGCTATATCAGGAATTTAAAATGGTGAAGAAATGTTTCTAACACAAATAATTCTATTCCAAAACACCATATATGTTTTTGCTTCGTTTTCATTTTTATTCTGTTTTCTGCTGCAAGCTAGGTTTGACACTGGAAAGTTTGTAAAAACAACAAAAAATTAGTAAATGTTAAAAATCTGATCAAATCGGAAATGTAAACTAGACACAGACAGAAGTAACTGAACTGTAACTCTAAATGAGTTATTCTTATTTAACCATCAATAATTTTGTCAAGAGTCAGAGAGACTTTTCCCGAACAGTGGAGATGAAGACTCGAGACGGTCGGACAAATCATGAATTGACTGCCGGTCAAATCTATCGTGTAAAATCAGTTGCTCGTCGTTAAGCGTATCCATCGGGTTCTCCCGGGCGTGGAACACTCTTCTCGAGATGCGTTCAACTTCTTCATCTATCGCCATGAACTCGGCCATGTTGTGGTTAAGATAGAGTCAGAGGCACCTTAAGTTTTTTTCCTTACTTTGGTTGCTAAGGTCTTTTGTGCAACGGTTTAACAAACTTTAAGGGACTCCTCAAGTATAAGACCAAGATAAGGAGAAAACCTTAAATACTTAAGTGAACATTATAAGGAAACCATAAGGAGAAGACTTAAGGGTGTTTTGTGCAACCGATTTTATTTTAAGGAAACCTTAACTCAGACTTTAAGGAAAATCTTAATTTAAGGTGTTTTGTGCAACCGGCCCCTGACTGCATGTTGTTCCTCTGCAGCTGGAGATCAGTGAGCTGGAGGAGCAGAAGAGCCAGACTGAGCAGCAGGCGAAGGAGCTGAAGGAGGCGCTGGAGAAACTGCAGGCTGCGGGACGAGGAGGAGGAGGAGGAGGAGGGGGCTGGAGCGCTGAGCAGGAGCGCAGGTGAGGAGGAGGAGGAGGAGGAGAAAGGCAGGAGGGATCACCATCAGGCCCTATAGGCTAATTTATACTTCTGTGTCAAAGTGTCTCCATAGATTTGTTGTAGATCTTTGCGGTGCTGCACCTCTCCAAAAATGTAACTGTGTGTGGGACGATGCAAGACCACAAGAAGATTGTCAGTGTTTTAATTGTGTGTGTGTGTGTGTGTGTGTGTGTGTGTGTGTGTGTGTGTGCTCAGGGCCCAGCGGGAGCAGGCGGAGCTGGAGCAGAACTACGCCAGAGAGATCAGCAACCTGGTGCAAAGACTGAGCGCCGAGAAGGACCAGCTGGAGGCCGAGCTGAAGCTGAAGATGGACCAGGAAGTGATGCTGGTCAGGTGGGTTCATGACCTTTCACCTCACAGATGCTCCCCCTGCTGTTTTTCTGATCCAAACACCATGAAGGAGCACAGAGCGGCCCTCTGACTGATGCAGATATCCTTCATGTTAGATTAGAAACTTTCCTACCAGTTAAAAATAACCTCAATGTCTGGTGGCAGCCTCCATTAAAACCAAGAAATAAGAGATAGTAGTATTAATAGTAGTACTTGTTGGACAAGTAGTAGTGGTGATAATACTTTAGTAGCAGTAGTAGTAATACAGGTAATAGTGATGGTGGTGGTAGTACTAGTTGCATTGGTAGTTATAATGTTGTTGTTTACTGTTGACGAAACGTACTTATTGTATAAGTAACGTTTGTGAGTGTGTATCCTGGTTAATCCACTTAACTCCCTCACACACTTAACTCAAAACCATTAAACCGTCCCAGCAGCTGTGGTACTACAGATGGTTTCCACTGAGCTGTCTGCTCACTGTGGCTCTAACCTGAACACACTGTGTCCAGCTGTCTGTCTGTCTGATTGTTCACTGTTTGACCAAGTGTTTAGTGTTGTCCAGTTTATGCTATCCCGCTCACCATGAGTAATTCCTCTCACAAAATCCTCATCCAACCTGGTTGTTAGATATTCTACATCACAAAGTGTCGGTCCAATCCATAACTTCTTTGTTTAGAGTCCATGCAAACTGTATTTGTGCCACATGTGAAATAGGCTTTCCTTTAACTCCTAACAAGGCAAGACCAGTTTACTTCTGCTACCACTGTGAACCAGCTGGTTTAAAGGAATACACAAGTTTTTGGGAGATTGTTCCATTGGTCAACTTAGCCGTTAGGTGATGAGAACATGGACAAATAAAGTGTTAGCATGGAGCCACTATCACTCATAGTGTATGCTAAAGTGTTAGCATGGAGCTACTATCACTCAACATAGTGTATGCTAAAGTGTTAGCATGGACCCTACTATCACTCAACATAGTGTATGCTAAAATGTTAGCATGGAGCTACTATCACGCATAGTGTATGCTCAAGTGTTAGCATGGACCCTATCACTTAACAGTATGTAAAATGTTAGCATGGAGCCTACTATCACTCAACATAGTGTATGCTAAAGTGTTAGCACGGAGCCTATCACTCAACATAGTGTATGCTAAAGTGTTAGCATGGAGCTACTATCACTCATTGTAGTGTATGCTAAAGTTTTAGCATGGAGCCTCACTCAACATAGTGTATGTAAAGTATTAGCATGGAGCACCAGAGCCTACAATCTATTAGGGTCACATGGATAATTTTGTTTATGCTGTTGTCACTTAACGGGGAAGTTGACCGAAGTTGACCAACGGGACAATCTACCAAAACCTTTGTGTATTCCTTAACACTGTATAGTCAGCTAGCCCAACACCATGTTACCAGCTAGTTTAACACTGTGTAACCAGGGAAGACGCAGAGCAGCAGCTCTCTCAGATGAAGCTCCAGCATGCTGAAGCGCAGCGCCGCCTCCTCCACCAGCTCCACCAGGAGCGCCAGCGGCTGCAGGAGCAGAGAGGATCCTGGGAGAACCGGCTCCTCCGGCTGGAGCAGGAGAACCACAGGGAGATGCTCCGGTGTGAGGAGAGAGCTGGGGAGGAGCAGGCCCGTATCTGCAGCCAGTTCTCCTCAGAGCAGAGGAAGCTGGAGGAGCGGCACGAGGAGGAGGTCCGGAAACTGAAGGAACACGTCGGCAGTTTACAGGAAGAGGTGAAGTCGGCACAGGAAGTGGGAGAAGACTCCTGCCTGCGGACTAGCCAATTAGAAGGCAGTTTAGAGGAGTTCAGAGAGCGGTGTGGTCAGCTAGAGGAGGAGCTCTCAGCTTCTCGTACGCGGTGTTGTGAACTGGAGGCCAGACTGGAGGAGGCCTGCACTCAGCTGGAGGAGAGCATTCATTTCCTGGAGTCCCATGAGGTTTTGAACAAACGCCTCACCTCAGAAAAGTGTTCGGTGGAGGAGGAGCTGGAGCTGGTGAAGGGGAGGGAGGAGCAGCTTCTGGTCCAGCTGTCCCAGCTGAAACAAGAGCTGGACGATCTACAGGCTCAATCTGACAGCATCCTCCAGGACAAGGAAGTCGTGGCTGATAACTGCAGCCGGCTATCCAGCGCCTTCGTCCAGCAGCAAGCCCAGCTAAAAGCCAAAGAGCAGACTGCGAATGCCTTGAGGTCAGAGCTGGAGAATCTACAGGAAGCGATGAGGATCAAAGTTGAACATCTCTCCAAACTGACCTCCGAACTGGACTCCCTGAAGGCCGACCGAGCCAGGCTGATCCAGGATCTGAAGGATCAGGCCATGGCTGTAGACGACTTACAGCTGGAGCTGGACGGCGTCACTGAGGAGTTGGGCAGGAGGAGGAGCGCTGAGGAGAGTCTGCAGGAGGCGCTGAGGCAGGAGCGGTCCAAGAACACACAACTCCAGTCCGGCCTGGACGAGGAGAGGGAGGAGGTCGGCCGTCTGAGCCAGGAGAACACAAGTTACATCCGGGTGGCCGACCAGCTGTCCACGCAGATCGTAGAGATGGAGGAGGAAATCTCCACGCTCAGAGACCACATCCGAGATCTCAGCTCCCAGCTGAACGAAACCGCCGACCTCGTCCCGGACCTCAGGAGACGGCTGAACTCCAGAGCCACAGAGGTGGATCGGCTTCGGGCCGAGGTGACGGACAGCGCTGATCGTCTAGAGCGAGCCAAGGCCTCGTCTGAGAAGCACCGCAGTGAAGTTCAGCAGTTGACCATCCGGTTGGAGGCCAAGGACAGAGAGCTGTGTTTGGTCAGAGAACAGGCGGAGCAGCGGTCCGCCCAGCTCCAACAGGACCTGCTGGACACCCAGGCTGAGCTGAGGAGGGCGGAGGAAACCTTCAAACGGGAGAAGAGCAAGATGACGGACCAGCTGATGGAGATGGAGAAGCTGGTCATCGCCCTGGAGGAGGTGATGGACCCGGCTAGTCCACACAGGTTTGTGGCGCATGAGACCAGCCGCCGAGATGCAAAACCCTGTCCGACGACGATGACTAACCTCCATCCGCCTTGCTTGAAATATATTTCCAAAATCTTGAGTATTTGAATGACTAATTACAAGCAATCATCTGAACGAGACGCTCACCCTTTCCCACAGGTAGAAGTTCTGCGACTTACTAATGGAATGAAATCACAGCAGTTTGTCACGCTCTCTGCACCGCTGCAGGCCGGGCTGCAGCACCAGTCTGTACGATTCGCTCTGTCTGGAATGCTTTAACAATTCACCCCATCTCTAACTGAATGATGTCATCTAAACGCATGGTAATAGATTGTTTTTCAGTTAATAACTTCATGTTTCTGTGTCGTCAAATGTCTTGTCATCCTGTCTGTTGTCACCATTCTTTGTGTGTTTTCTCTCCGTGTTGAATTTGAAGTTCAAATGTTTGTATCAATTCTGAATGGATAAATCTTCTGTTCATTATAGTACACAGTCTGTTTTTGACAAGATGAATGTATTTTTCTAGTAGAAATCAGAGCCTCAGCAACTCGATCCTCCAATATCCAAATTGAACAATTCCCTGAATTGCACCTTTCTTCTTGTGGTTAATCATTCAATCAATACAGTTCAATCAAGATCAACAAAAGAAATCAACTGTTGATTTCTAGGCAGGAACTCTGCCCTGTTAGTTGATCACACATTTCAATAATCTGAACAGAATGATTGTGATGTTCCTGATGATTCGATCAGATGATTGATGCTGTTGAGGTTTTGCTGTTGGTTTCTGATGTTAGCTTTGTGCTGCAGGACTCAGCTGGAGGAGTCTCACTCAGAGAACGGCGCTCTGAAGGAGCGACTGGCCGTCCTGCAGCAGGAGCTTCAGAGTCTGGAGGACGACATCGTCAAGAAGAAGTGAGCACAATCCAATGTTTTCTTCAGTTATACTTTAATGTTGTGACTTCCAACTGTATATCTTCCACATTTTTTCTCAATAGCCACGGTAGACGCCACAGCAGGGTTTCCAACACACTGTCCATGTATGAATAAAGACGAAGGCCATTTACTTTATTCAGTGGCTGACTGTAGTGTTGACTGTAGAGTTGACTGTAGAGTTGCCTGTAGAGTTGCCTGTAGCGTTGACTGTAGAGTTAACTGTAGAGTTAACTGTAGCGTTGACTGTAGAGTTAACTGTAGCGTTGACTGTAGAGTTGACTGTAGAGTTGACTGTAGCGTTGACTGTAGCGTTGACTGTAGAGTTAACTGTAGCGTTGACTGTAGAGTTGCCTGTAGCGTTGACTGTAGCGTTGACTGTAGAGTTAACTGTAGAGTTAACTGTAGCATTGACTGTAGAGTTGCCTGTAGCGTTGACTGTAGCGTTGACTGTAGAGTTAACTGTAGAGTTAACTGTAGCATTGACTGTAGCGTTGACTGTAGAGTTAACTGTAGCGTTGACTGTAGAGTTGACTGTAGAGTTGACTGTAGCGTTGACTGTAGCGTTGACTGTAGAGTTAACTGTAGCGTTGACTGTAGAGTTGACTGTAGAGTTAACTGTAGCGTTGACTGTAGCGTTGACTGTAGAGTTAACTGTAGAGTTGCCTGTAGCGTTGGCTGTAGAGTTGCCTGTAGCGTTGACTGTAGAGTTGCCTGTAGCGTTGACTGTAGCGTTGACTGTAGAGTTAACTGTAGAGTTAACTGTAGCATTGACTGTAGCGTTGACTGTAGAGTTAACTGTAGCGTTGACTGTAGAGTTGACTGTAGAGTTGACTGTAGCGTTGACTGTAGCGTTGACTGTAGAGTTAACTGTAGCGTTGACTGTAGAGTTGACTGTAGAGTTAACTGTAGCGTTGACTGTAGCGTTGACTGTAGAGTTAACTGTAGAGTTGCCTGTAGCGTTGGCTGTAGAGTTGACTGTAGAGTTGACTGTAGCGTTGACTGTAGCGTTGACTGTAGAGTTAACTGTAGAGTTAACTGTAGCGTTGACTGTAGAGTTGACTGTAGAGTTGACTGTAGAGTTGACTGTAGCGTTGACTGTAGAGTTGACTGTAGAGTTGACTGTAGAGTTAACTGTAGCGTTGACTGTAGAGTTAACTGTAGAGTTGACTGTAGCGTTGACTGTAGAGTTAACTGTAGAGTTGACTGTAGCGTTGACTGTAGAGTTGACTGTAGAGTTGACTGTAGAGTTGACTGTAGAGTTGACTGTAGAGTTAACTGTAGAGTTGACTGTAGAGTTAACTGTAGAGTTGACTGTAGAGTTGACTGTAGCGTTGACTGTAGCGTTGACTGTAGAGTTGACTGTAGAGTTAACTGTAGCGTTGACTGTAGAGTTGACTGTAGAGTTGACTGTAGCGTTGACTGTAGCGTTGACTGTAGAGTTAACTGTAGCGTTGACTGTAGAGTTAACTGTAGCGTTGACTGTAGAGTTGACTGTAGAGTTAACTGTAGCGTTGACTGTAGCGTTGACTGTAGCGTTGACTGTAGAGTTGCCTGTAGCGTTGGCTGTAGAGTTGACTGTAGAGTTGACTGTAGCGTTGACTGTAGCGTTGACTGTAGAGTTAACTGTAGCGTTGACTGTAGAGTTGACTGTAGAGTTGACTGTAGAGTTGACTGTAGAGTTAACTGTAGAGTTGACTGTAGAGTTGACTGTAGAGTTGACTGTAGAGTTGACTGTAGAGTTAACTGTAGAGTTGACTGTAGAGTTAACTGTAGCGTTGGCTGTAGAGTTGACTGTAGAGTTGACTGTAGCGTTGACTGTAGCGTTGACTGTAGAGTTGACTGTAGAGTTGACTGTAGCGTTGACTGTAGCGTTGACTGTAGAGTTAACTGTAGAGTTGACTGTAGAGTTGACTGTAGAGTTGACTGTAGCGTTGACTGTAGCGTTGACTGTAGAGTTAACTGTAGCGTTGACTGTAGAGTTGACTGTAGAGTTGACTGTAGAGTTGCCTGTAGCGTTGGCTGTAGCGCTGACTGTAGAGTTAACTGTAGCGTTGACTGTAGAGTTGACTGTAGAGTTGACTGTAGAGTTGCCTGTAGCGTTGGCTGTAGCGCTGACTGCTGTAGTGTTGGCTGCTGTAGTGTTGGCTGTAGCGTCTCTACTGTTTGGGTTCTGTGACCTCTGACCCTTCACCTCCTTACTGTTGGCTGCTTGTAGTGAGTATGTTTACCTGCACACCAATACTCTGATTACTGGGAGTGTTGTGGCTTCTAGGCTATATAAACTATATTCAAGATGGCCGCCCACAGATGCCATTACAGATGTGATCATCATGTTTGGCATTTGGTCGGTTACTCACTGTTTGAGGATCCATTATGATTCCAGTAATTGTTCAGTTTTTTAAATGGAGCAGCTTGGCTAGTCTATTCGCCATGAATCAAAACAAAACTCCAAATGAACAATCCACAAATAAAATGGGCCTTTACAATGATAAACAAGATCAAAACTTGTGGAATCCAAAGAACCAATGTCATCAAACAGGATAGAGGCAGAAAGTAGAAGCTTTACTCCAATAAAAATAGGCATGCTAGCTCTATGCTTTCTTCTCCACCCATCGGCTTAAAGTGTCCACTGCTTCTTCTTCTTCTACCAGAAAAAAACTGGACGAGATGGAGCGAGGACACGAGAAGAGCAGAGAAGAAGAGGAGAGGCTGCACAAAGAGGTAGGAGACCGTCCTGTAGCTGAAGGTTTGTTATTAGAAGCCAGCTTCCTTTTTCACCTCTGAAGTTTTTTACGATCACTGAATATCAAACCAGAGATCCTTCCTCAGTCTGGGTTTCATTGGAAATATTCACTACCAATATTGCTTCTTTGTTAAATAAAAAATCCCATAAAGTAGAAGATTAATTCCAATAACAATAATAAACCTTATATAACAGATGTGTTCTATAAAGTTAGATAATGTAAGCTATATGTAATGGCAAGTACTTCACCCAGAGGTGTTAAGAACAAGGAGTGTTGACCCTAGACTTGAAGTAAAAGCTTAAGTTCTCATTGTAGTAATCTTTCCAATACTGTTTCATGCCTTGAAATCAATAGTGATTCCAAAAATCAATAAGGTACTGATTGTTTTTGTACAACCTGCAGTCATGCTCCATTGTTGCCAGGTGACTCCATCTCATCATTCAGCTGATTAGAAACTTTGTGAGTCCAGTTCAGATGGTTTAGAGTTTCTTTACCAAGCTTCCTCTCCATGTCCAGAACTCTAAGTATCGTGAGGAGGTTCTGGATCTGAGCAGCAGGAACCTGCAGCTGAGCAACGACAACGCCGAGCTGAGCGCCCGTCTCCGTGGCGACCAGGAGTCGGTCCGGATGCTGAGGGATCGCCTGGCGCTGGTCTCCAGGGAGCAGGAGGAGGGAGGAGCCACGGTGAGAAGAGTCTTATAACTCCCAGCAATGTGAAACGCAGAACAAACAAAGATAAACAGACTTCAGCTTTATGAAACACTGCTGGTATAAATATGGTGAGGCCAGAGAGATGTCAGAGTATTTTTAAAGATTATTTTGTTATTTGTGCTTTATTAGGCGGCTTTATTAGGAGAGACAGGAAAGGAATTGACGCATTTCTGAATGAAACATAAAGTTAGAGCGGGAAGTGTCAGTGGGAGGGGCTTATTTGAATATTAATGAGATATGGAAGAAGTGGGCGGACTGCAGTCTGCACTCGGTTGTGGAGGAATGTTCTCCACCTCCATCACCTGTCTGGGAAAAGACACTCTTTCGTCCATGTTGCAGCTAAACCAATCTCCGAACCCATCGTCTATCGGTCTGACGATGATTAGACTCTGGGGGCGACGGCCAATATTTTGGGGTTTCCGGTGTAGCCAGCGGACATCCGGGCCAAGACTTCCTCTTCCATGCGCTGGTCATTGTTTACAGTCCGATTAGCAACTTGAGACGCGAGAATGGAGTCGGAGTCGAGAGACGACGTCTCATATGCAGATTTCTGTTTATAGAGATTAGCTGAAATGTCGTCTGGACCTAAAAAACTTGTGAAACAATCCGGTCGTAGACGTCGTCTCTCGACTCCGACTCCAATGACCAGTGGACAGAAGAGGAAGTCTTGGCCCGGATGTCCGCTGGCTGCACCGGAAACCCCCAAATATTGGCCGTCGCCCCCAGATTCTAATTGTCGTCAGACCGATAGACGATGGGTTCAGAGATTGCAGCTAAACTGAGCTGCATGCTGGGAAAAAATAAAACCACTATAAAACAGAAAGTTGCTTCTGAACAGTGCTGGCAGTGGTGAGAACTGATCTATACTCTGCTGAAACAGAGAGGAAGTACGTCAAACGTGTTTGTGGAAAGGGTCTATAAGGGGGGTAAAGAGACTGACTGACTGACTGACTGACCTCCCTGCCTGCCTGCTCCCCTGTCCTCCAGGTGCGGCGGCTGCAGGAGGCGGCCCTGCAGCAGGAGCGGGAGAAGCTGCAGCAGCAGGCGGCGCTGCAGCAGGAGAAGCAGCTGCTGGAGAGAGAGCTGAGCTGCTGCAGGGAGAAGGTACGAGCTTCACTTCTGAAAACTCTTCTGACGCAGAGCCGCTCCGGAGGCACAAATCATCTCATTGGTCCGGTTAAACCTCAGTGGGCGGAGCCAAAGAACCACAGTTTTTCAGAGCGCGAGTTAGCTAACTGGCAAAGAGGGAACTCTGGTCAAAATATAAATAAGTAAACAGTAAACATGTCGGCAATAAGTAGAAAATGTTAGCTAAATAATGTAATGGAGACGCATAATTCCCCCACGTCATGCAGGGCAGATCCATTAGTTTAGTTTAGTTTATTAGTTTATAATGTCGTGGACAGTCCCCATTAATTAACTGTAACAGTAACAGTAAATGGAGCAGCTTTAGCCTACATGGCTAATTTCCAGCTGTTGTCCCCGGCCAACTGACAAAAGGCAAAATAGATTAGTTAAAAGAAAAAAACAAAACAGAACAGAGAAAAGAAAAAAAAAAGAAAATGCTAATAATACTCACAATCACAGCAAGCACTAACAAAGGAGGCAAGACAGACAAACACATGAAGGCAGGTAAGGGTGACATTAAGGGACAACAGTGGAGTTCATGAGATAAAACAATATAAAGGGAACAAGAGAAGAGAAAATAATCACAGCAATCACAAGCAAATGGGCAGGAAATACAAACCTGTGCAGGCAGGCAGTAAAGACATAGAGGGGTGTCATCAATGAAGTCCAAACAATACAAAGGGAGCAAGGGGGGGTCAGGCATTTTTTATTTATTTATTTTATTTTATTTCTTCTAAATTGCATAAACTTTCTAGGCTATTAAAAATAATAATTAATATTCTAAACCACAGAAAACATTGTGTCATTTTCTAACTATCAGCCCAAGCCTACTGACCTCTGCACCTCCCTGCCTCTCTTCTTATTGGCTCTCCTGGCTGCTGCTTCACTGCCTGTAAGGCTCTCTGTAGCTCTGTCACTGTGTCCAAAGTGCTGAGTGTGTGAGTCTGTCGCCGTTGTTCTGTCTCAGCTGGGCCGGCTGTCGGAGCTGGAGGCGGAGCTTAGCGCCGTGAGGCTGAAGCAGCAGTGGCTGGAGGAGGACAAGGCCCGGCTGGTGAGGGAGGCGGACGACCGGAACCGCAAGGTCTGAGTCCGGATCACACAGGGGAGACGGAACCGCAGAGGAAATACATGTGCGGTGAAATGTTTTCTTAATATTAACTGTTAGAGTGTGTGTGTGTGTGTGTGTGTGTGTGTGGTCCCCTCCCTCCGGCCTGCAGGTGGAGAAGCTGCAGGAGTCTCTGCTCTCTCTGGACTCGGAGGCGGAGCTTCTTCGCTCTCAGCTCCACGCCGTCAGTCAGGAGAAGACCGGCCACGCCCAGGAAGTGGCCGGTCTGCAGAGGAAGTTACAGGAGGCTCAGGACAAGGTCGGTACTGAGAAATGAGAAGGAGGAGAAAGTAGATCAGACATGTTGTCGATCTTCAGCGTGTTGATCTGCAATGATCCAGTTTCTCTACAGGGATCAATAAAGTTCATCTAATCTTATCCATGTTTTCTACTCTGTGTGGTAGTGATGGGATGATATGTTGCAATTCAATATATCTCAATACAAACAGTGTCAGTCAGTATGGGCAGAAATATGTCTAGAAACTGAAATTGATATTTATATTTGAATTGCTCAACTTGAATAATTGCATTAAAAAGCTGAATTTGAATCACATAATTTGAATTTGTATTGTTTAACTTGAATAATTGCATTGAAAAAATGAATCTGAATAGCATAATTTGAAATTGAATTTATTAGTTTGAAACTGAATTCCAATAAACTTGAAACTGAATGTAATATTATGAAATTGAATTCATTTGCTCTGAAACTGTATTCAGTTCTCACAATTCAAATTTAGTTCTCGTAATTCAAATTCAGTTCTTCCAATTCAATTTCAGTTTACTGAGACACGTCCTGGTCGTTGAGGAAGAGCAATCGAGTGCAGATTCACAGAACTCCTTTTCGGCCAATCAGCACCTGCTGTATGTTTTGACCGTTTCCTTCACTCCCATTGATCCGTGGACTTGATACACGTTGAAGAACGTTTCTTTGGATCATGGATGAGGCTGATGGCGTTCAGCTCGGAGCATCATGTCCAGAGAACTGAAGGGATCTGGAATTTTCGGGCCAAAAACGTGAAAAGGAGTTCTGTGAATCTGCACTCGATTGCTCTGTACATTTTTTAATTGTTGTTTACATTCTAGCAGCCAATGGCATCGCTAGAAAGATTTGTGTCAGAAATAAACATATTGATCACATCGTATCCTGGTATCGAATCCTGAACCTCAGATCATGTATCGACTCGTATCCTGATAAGCAGATGGTCCATCACCAGTGTGCAGATCATCATGATGTGTTTTAAATGTCTCTGGTGGTCAGGTGGAGGAGCTGGAGGCCGGTGTGCGGAGGCTGAGCAGGGAGCAGGAGGAGCTCCGGCGGGCGCAGGAGGAGCAGGAGGAGCAGACCGTCTCCGCTCTGCAGGACGAGACTCAGAGACTGAGGCTGCAGAACCAGAACCTGCTGCAGCAGGTAGACCCTCATTCTGACTGTTCAGTCTGTCTGTGACAGCAGAAGCTGCTCTGGTCAGAACTCACAACGTCACTCTGGGGATTTTACTGCTGTCTCACTTTTAATGACATCAGACAACAAAGCAGCGTGAGCTTATTGATCAGTAAACTCTCCTGACTGCAGGCTGCTGGGATCAAACTGTTTGAACACAGAACTTCTCACAACACTGTGAGATGCTTGAGATAAAACGCTGCGTCTGCTGCTGTAGAATACTCCTCACACAGCTAACGGGCTAATATACCATGGTCTGGGTGAATACTCGATTCTGATTGGCTGCAGGGTGTCCATTAATTCCTGATAATGGACACCTACTAAGTAGTTCCAGTGAAACTGTCTGTTCACCGTTCTAAATTAATGCGCTGGCTACGTAGCATCAGCCTGTATCTAACATGAGTAACCATAGCAACAGGGACGCAGTCAAAGCCTCCGTTTACTCCGTTCATTTGTTCGTGAAAATCTTGATATTGATTTGGGGACAATGACATGGCTGATAGCTAGCTAGTCTTGTTGTTAAACATACTGTCAAATTATATTTACTGTTTGTTATTGACTCTGAATGTTGCAGCATAACGTTAGCTTTCTGGCTCCTAGCTGAGCCAAAGGGTTCTATGAGCTGAGCGGACTAGAAATATCTCCTGCTGCCAAGTCCTATCTAAGGTTCGTCCTATTTACTGGAGCAGTGAACAACGTTTCCGTTGCATAAGAACCTTATGGGACGGTAATGATTGTTCCAGGTATTAGTCAAACCCTCAGGTGTTACCAGGGAAACTGAGTTATGGCTTGTGAAAAACTTTAGATTTTGATTACAAAACGCATGAAAATAGAAATTAATGGTCTTCATTTTTGTGAACCATTAGTATAAGTGGGATAATGCCCTTCGAGGGGTCCATTATCAGGAATTAATGGATGTCCATTAATTCCTGATAATGGACACCTCGAAGGGCATTATCCCTTACATATACTATAGCTGTGATGCTAACGCAGTCCCGAGGTACTCCCAGGCATGCTGGGAGATGTAGTCCCTGCAGTGTGTCCTGGGTCTGCTCTTTGGTCTCCTCATAGTCTGTCATGCCAAGTAAACGTCCAAAGGGAAGTCTGAGCCCCCCCTGTCCCACAGCAGACGCTCTGTGCTGTCCTCCCAAGCCCCAGGACTCTGACTGTTGTTTGTATGTGAATCTGAACAGAGTGTTAAAGTGTGTTTTGTGCTCCAGCTGTCGGAGCTGCAGCTCCAGGCTCTGGAGGTCCAGCGGCTGAACCAGGAGTGTGAGAACCTGAAGATCCGACAGAAGGATCTGGAGACGGACCGGACGCAGGCCGAGGACCAGGTGAGTCTGCTGGGACCGACTTTAACAAGACGTCATTTCATGGGCTCATCTAGAGACTTTTAAAACCACTTAGAACTAGGGATGCGACGATATGGAAATTTTTGGCCGATACCGATAGCCTGCCGATATTTTGTTTTGTATTGACCCGTTTGTGCCCTGCCAAAATAATCTATATTCTGCCCTTCATCATACTTTGCAATGAATATAGATTTAAGGATCAGCTTTTATTGTCACAACTTTCACATAACCAAAAATGCCCTTTTTGAAATTGAACTAAATAAATAGAAAGCAAATAAACATATAGATTTAAGGAACATCTTTTATTGTAACATTCTTTCACATAGCCAAAAATGCCTTTTTTAATTAAAATAAACAAATAACATTTGTTACCTCACTCTGATCGGCTGTCCTTCCATTCAAACTTGAACGTCTTTGGAACAGATTAGTGACGCAATATATGTTAATGAGTATCGGCCACCGCCACCGGTGGATTTAATCTTATCGGCCGATGAGCCGATTGTAGTTTCTGATATTCAACCAATATATCTGTACATCACTACTTAGAACACTCCAGCGTGTTTTGGCATTGGCCTTCATCAGGAGCTTCAAACTGTTCATGTATTTTTCAGGGGTTTAACATTAATTGTATCTTGAATGTTGCTTGTGAATCTTGTTCTTCTTATCCTGTCTCTTACGTGTTTTTTGTTTTTTTTGCCTGAATGATGTGAGGCTCGTGATCAAGAATTCCAATGCGTTTTTATATAAACGGAAAATTAACATGAAATTAATTTAAGACAACATAACAGCAGAAACAGCAGCTTCAAGAGCCACTGAAAGCAAGGGGAAAAAAAATCTTATAAAGTCTTAAAAATGATCAGTGAGTCAGATAATCTGATATCAGCTGGTCCCCCCATGGGACCTTATTTCGGAAAAAATATGTCCGGTAGTCAACGGCGAGAGACAAATAATTGTTTGATCCCGTTTGAATTGTGCCATGAATTACACATATGATGTTTTGTCAATTTAAAAGATAATTTTGCAAGTGAAGAAAGTGTCAGTTTGTGGTAAAACAGTAAAGTTTAGTTTAGTGTTTCAGGCTCAGTGAACTACATCTCTGTCTCACCGACACCAACATGAAGGAAACACAGGAAACACACAGCATGGCGTTAACGTTAGCCCCCACTGTACTGAAACTATCCTACAGCAGTTTAAATCCCTTCTTCTACCTTCCAGGTTGTGTTTAATACTCCTGCTGTCTGAGAGGGACTGAGCTTCAGGCTCTGGGAGCTTGTGGAGAGAGAAAGTTATGATGTCACTTACGCCACTTTTGGGTGTGTCGTCTTTCTAATTATGTATTTTCACAGTCTGATACTTCAACAGTTTTACCACAAACTGACACTTTCTTGACTTGCAAAATTATCTTTTAAATTGACAAAACATCATATGTGTAATTCATGGCACAATTCAAACGGGATCAAACAATTATTTGTCTCTTGCCGTTGACTACCGTACAGATTTTTTCAGAAATAAGATCCCATGGTGGACAGCGGAAGGGGAGGGGCTTAGGCTCTCTATAAGCAGCAGCCTGGTTAGAGGACCTAAGAGAGCTCATGGTATCATCAGTAGACTCTTCCACTTCCACTTCCCAGGCTGCGGCGGCGGGCGTGGCGTTGAGCCTGGTGCAGGCGCAGCACGCCCGCCGGCTGCAGGACCTGCAGCAGCAGGCGGGCGCCGGGCGCAGGGACCAGCTGGAGCCGCTGCAGCTCCGCCTGGACCAGGAGACCAGGAGGAGCCTCCAGCTGGAGGAGAACCTGAGGCTGCAGGCCCACAACACCTCCACCCAGATCCACCTGCAGCAGGTACTGTGTGTGTGTGTGTGTGTGTGTGTGAGTCTGTGTGTGTGTGTGTGTGTGTGTGTGTTGTGTTCAGGGGCAGTATGAGCAGCTCTGTGTGTGTGTGTGTGTGTTGTGTTCAGGGGCAGTATGAGTAGCTCAGTGTGTGTGTGTGTTGTGTTCAGGAGCAGTATGAGCAGCTCAGTGTGTGTGTTGTGTTCAGGAGCAGTATGAGAAGCTCAGTGTGTGTGTGTGTTGTGTTCAGGAGCAGTATGAGCAGCTCAGTGTGTGTGTGTTGCGTTCAGGAGCAGTATGAGAAGCTCAGTGTGTGTGTTGTGTTCAGGAGCAGTATGAGAAGCTCAGTGTGTGTGTGTGTTGTGTTCAGGAGCAGTATGAGCAGCTCAGTGTGTGTGTGTTGCGTTCAGGAGCAGTATGAGAAGCTCAGTGTGTGTGTTGTGTTCAGGAGCAGTATGAGAAGCTCAGTGTGTGTGTGTTGTGTTCAGGAGCAGTATGAGCAGCTCAGTGTGTGTGTGTTGCGTTCAGGAGCAGTATGAGAAGCTCAGTGTGTGTGTTGTGTTCAGGAGCAGTATGAGAAGCTCAGTGTGTGTGTGTGTTGTGTTCAGGAGCAGTATGAGCAGCTCAGTGTGTGTGTGTTGCGTTCAGGAGCAGTATGAGAAGCTCAGTGTGTGTGTTGTGTTCAGGAGCAGTATGAGAAGCTCAGTGTGTGTGTGTGTTGTGTTCAGGAGCAGTATGAGCAGCTCAGTGTGTGTGTGTTGCGTTCAGGAGCAGTATGAGAAGCTCAGTGTGTGTGTTGTGTTCAGGAGCAGTATGAGAAGCTCAGTGTGTGTGTGTGTTGTGTTCAGGAGCAGTATGAGCAGCTCAGTGTGTGTGTGTTGCGTTCAGGAGCAGTATGAGAAGCTCAGTGTGTGTGTGTGTTGTGTTCAGGAGCAGTATGAGCAGCTCAGTGTGTGTGTGTTGCGTTCAGGAGCAGTATGAGAAGCTCAGTGTGTGTGTTGTGTTCAGGAGCAGTATGAGAAGCTCAGTGTGTGTGTGTGTTGTGTTCAGGAGCAGTATGAGCAGCTCAGTGTGTGTGTGTGTGTGTGTGTGTTGCGTTCAGGAGCAGTATGAGAAGGCGATGGCTGCCCTGCAGGAGAAGGTGGAGGAGCTGGAGACCAAACTGAAGGCCGTCCGCCTGCTGCTGCAGGAGAAAGTCCAACAGCTGAAAGAACAGGTGAGAGAGAGAGAGAGAGAGAGAGGGAGACAGAGAGAAAGAGAGAGAGACAGAGAGAGACAGAGAGAGGGAGAGACAGGCTGACAGAGAGAGAGAGAGAGAGAGACAGAGAGAGAGAGAGAGAGGGAGAGACAGGCTGACAGAGAGAGAGAGAGAGAGAGACAGAGAGAGAGAGAGAGAGGGAGAGACAGGCTGACAGAGAGAGAGAGAGAGAGGGAGAGACAGGCTGACAGAGAGAGAGAGAGAGAGGGAGAGACAGGCTGACAGAGAGAGAGAGAGACTATAGATAAGATAAATATAAAAAAACCAACATCTAAAACATAGATAAAAACATAGTATACTGTGTATATATATAATGCAAACTTGGAGTAAAGGAGGAAATAAGAAAAATAAACATAAGAGAAGTAAGAGAAAGATAAAAGAAGAAGAAGTAAGATTTTTTTTCTCTTATTCCTTTACTCTGCTTTTCCTTTTCTTTTCGGTTTCTTTTAATATTCTTTTACTTATTTTCTACTTTCCCCCTATTTATTTATTTAACAGTATTACTTTACCTATTGATTTGTTTCTATTGTTTTGTTCTTTCTAAACTTGTATGATTGTTATTAAGGGAGACGCTCCATAAGCCCCTCTGGGTTTCTTTGGTCTTCCTTGCACATGCTCTTTATGATGTTGTTATACATTATGGATATTTTGTTTGAATTACTCTTTTGTGCTAAATAAATGAAAAAAAAAAAAGAATAACAGCTCAACAGGTTTGTCTTGTTTGAGATGATGAACTCTTCTCCTGTTTTTCTTTATTGCATCGAGTGCAGAAGCCACAAACTTAATCTTGTTGTACTTGTATAATGACAATAAAGATATTCTATTCTATTCTATTCTGTTCTCTTCTCCTCCATGTTTGTCCTCCTCAGCTGTTGAAGAGCAGCCAGTCCGGCCTCCTCCTGAAGGATTTGTACGTGGAGAACTCCCAGCTGATGGCGGCGCTGCAGGTGACGGAGCAGCGGCAGAAGAACGCAGAGAAGAAGAACTTCCTGCTGGAGGAGAAGATCTCCGCCCTCAACAAGCTGCTGAGGGAGATCGTCCCGGCCTCGCTCGCCACGTAGGGTCCCTGAACGCACCGCCGCCCCCCCGAAAAACACCTCGACACACTGTGAACGATCCCAGTGCCGATCAGGAAGCCATCGATCTTACAAACAGCTGATCTGATCTGATCTGATCTGATCTGGGCTCAGTTTCCCTAAAGCATCATGAAGCCGACTTCGTCTTTATGGGGTTTTTATGTGAATGGAGCAAAGATGAAGTTTAACGTTCAGGATGAGAAGTGAGCAGCAGCCTCACAAATCTGTCTGCTTCAGTTTCCTCTGCAGCGTCTTTTCCTGTCGAAACAAACTGAAACTGAACCTGGATCTGCCAGTCAGAGTGTGTGGAGCATGCTGGCTGCTGAACATCTGACAGAGGACCTGCAGGAAGCGGACATGAGGACATGAGGACATGAGGACATGAGGACATGAGGACATGAGGACATGTCCCACACAGGGTCATATTACAGCTCCCAGCAGGTGAAGATTCATGTTCAAACAGCTTCAGAAACTGTTCGTTGAATCAACATCTGATCAGCCTCTAAATGTTTGCTGCTTCTTCTGTTCTAAATGTCCAGCTGGCTGCTGGAACAGTGAAAGTTTGCCAGTATTTTATTTTATTTTTTTGTATGAGAAGCTGCAGCCAGCGGACAGAAAAGTTCCCAGACAGGCAGGAGGAGGTGAAGTCCAACAGCTAACAGCGATCCACTGCAGCCGTTTCAACTTTCATTTTGCCGATAAATTTAGAGTTTAATAGACATGATCGTGAATTTTTATGATAGAAATAGATTGAATTCTTTTTTTTCTTATCCCATAAATCATCTCGCGACCCCCTGGGGGGTCCCGACCCTCAGGTTGAGAGCCGCCGCTCTAAACGTCTGCTGGGTCTGTTCTGTGCTGAAGAGGCTTTTGGGAAACTCAGCTGCAGTCAGGTTTCTTCTTCTTGAAAGATACACACACACACACACACACACACACACACACACACACACACACACACACACACACACACACACACACACACAGAGGACGGCACCAGTCTGAAGTATTTCAGCCACGAGGGTATTATTATGCATGTACTGTTTTGTTTTATATAAATAAAGTTTTTATTTTTCTTATTCTTAAGGTGAAAGTGACACTTTCTGTTAGTTTGGGTCAGATGGAGTTTTAGCTCCGCAGACTGAATCTGATCTGAAGTCTGATCAGTCTGTTGACCTGAGTGTTACTGTGGAGAAGTACTGAGTACACAGTAATACTGTGAGTACACAGTAATACTGTGTGAGTACATGATGACAGTATTTATGTCATTAAGACACAATAAACTTAAAAAGGGCGTAGCAACAATATGAGAACAGTTTCCATTCTGTAATAAAATAATTCATTTGTACTTGCCAGAGGTGGAGACTCAAGTCACATTTTCAATAGCTTGAGACTTGACTTGACTTGACTTGGGTTCTGGTGACTTGGGACTTGACTCTGACTTGTACTCTGATGACTTGAAAAGGTTTCTAAAGTCTTGACTTGAGATCTTGTGTTTGTGTAAATGACTTAGATTGAAAGTGATGAGATTTGTTCCAGCAGACGACTGAATTTAAATTCTGTTTTCTGAATTTGTATGGAATGATTGAATTTATTGAAGTTGAAACTGATTATAGAAATCAAACTCATGATGCTCTTACCAAGTTTTTATCCTATTAAAACCATATTGCATTGAAAAGTCCTAGATATTTAGTTTTCTTTTAGATCTTAAATTGATACTGGACTCGAGACTTGAGACTAATGACGTGGACTTGACTTGGGACTTGGTCACACCTCTGGTTCTTGCAGAACGTGAAGTTAATACATTTTCAGTGTTCCAGGTACAGTAACTCTGTCAGGACTTCATGCAGTCTGTCCTCATGTTGGTCTGTTACTCTCTGATGTCATGTTGTGATGTCATGTTGTGATGTCACAGTGTTTTTGTCTCAGATGTTGACTCTTTGACTTTTTCCCACCCATCTAAACATAAAAACCAGCTCATTTTATTGGTGATTGATTGATTCAGTCTGTTCCTCCTTCAGTGTTATTTAACATTTGGAAAGTCATGAACAGTCTGCTGCCTGTTCTGGTCCTGAACACTCGACCCGGGTCCGACCCGGTCTTGGAGTTGACTCCACTAATCTGGTCTTGACTCCAGTATGTTCCATGTGAATACAGAGGATCAGGATCTCTTATTAAGCTAAAGAGCGAGGCGGAGTGAAACTTCAGTATTCTTGGTTCAGAGCTGGATGCTGGATTTTGTTCAGCAGCAGATCTGGATCTGATTTCTGTTCAAACTGAATCCAGACTTTGAGCTTTTTGAAAAACACAAAAACGACTTGGTGCAGTTTTCCTGTGCAGAGCAGCAGACCGGACTCAGACCGGATCAGCCTGTAGTCTGATGGTTTTCCCACTGTGCTGCAGATCCAGTCTCCAGACTGGATCCTTCATGTTCTGCTCAGGTTCTATTTCTATTCTGTACTGGGAAACCAGACTGGGAAAACCACAAACTGGTTTCATACTGAGCCGAACCTGCAGACTGAGACCTGCAGGCCGGATGATTCCACATTAATATCACAACATCCTGAGAAATTACTTCAATATCGATATACTGTAAATCTGTTACCATGACGAATCACCTTAAAGGATCAGTCTGGTGTTTTTAATGCATTTCTTACTGTCAACAAATCCTATGAAAATAACAAAATCAGCAATGAATTTGCTGTCTGGTCCATGTATCCTGGTCCCAGTGCAGCCATAGAACTCCATTGTATTAAAAAACGATTAAAACAAAAACAACTTAATAAGCCGGCTGTAAACACTTTGCCATCTCAGGAAAGTAGTTCCGTAGCACAGAAAATAGTCCCCCGGCGTAATGAAGAATTTGTTCCCATTTGAATTTGATTTGGTAAAAACTACAACAGTCTGACTTTTCATGGTAACAGTTAGAGATTTTTAAAATGTAAACTATGTCTTTGTGAGCTGAATTTAAAGGTTTTTATCTTCCAATTGGAGCCAATGACTTCTGGGTTGAAGGCTAAACGGAACGTGGGAAGTCAGAA
>NW_027279750.1:0-108509 GCF_046629955.1 Centroberyx affinis
GTGACTTGTCAGTGTGTGTGCAGTGTGTGTCTTGGTGACTTGTCGGTGTGTGTGCAGTGTGTTTCTTGGTGACTTGTCAGTGTGTGTGCAGTGTGTTTCTTGGTGACTTGTCAGTGTGTGTGCAGTGTGTTTCTTGGTGACTTGTCAGTGTGTGCAGTGTGTTTCTTGGTGACTTGTCAGTGTGTGTGCAGTGTGTTTCTTGGTGACTTGTCAGTGTGTGTGTGCAGTGTGTGTCTTGGTGACCTGTCGGTGTGTGTGTGTGCAGTGTGTGTGCAGTGTGTTTCTTGGGGACTTGTCAGTGTGTGTGTGTGTGTGTGCAGTGTGTGTTGGACCCACCCTCCTTGCGCTCCCCCTTGCCCATGAGGAAGTCCTCGGTGTAGGGCGTCATGTCGAGGCGCAGGGGGAAGGAGAAGTGTGTGTTGACCTTCTCCTTCATCATGGTCACCATGTTGAAGGTGTAGCGCATCGTGTTGAAGCTCAGGATCCGCGGAAGCTTCTTGAAACATGCTCTGCAGGAGGAGGAGAGGGGGGGGAGGGGAGGGGAGAGAGTCGGTGTGATGCATGAAAACACACGGATTTAAATAATCTATTTTCACTCATTTTCATATAGTTCCATTGTCTCAATCACAGTAAAATTTCCTTACAGTTTCCTTATTTTAAACTCAATGTATTGTCTTTCAATGTATTTACTCGTTTTATTCTTCACTAACCCTGTTTTTAATGTCTTAACACATTTTTATCATATTTGGCTTTTTATATTTAATTTGTTTTATAGTCTGGAAGGAAATTTGTAACTTTTGGGGGGAAAAAAAATATAAAAGTTTACAAGTTTATCATTGTTCTATTATCACTAACTTTTTGGTAAAACAGCCACAGTAGCAAGAGAGCTTATATTTCACCGGCCGATTTAATTTCCTGGCAGCCAAAATAGTCTTTAATACAGAAATTAGACTGATTGAACAGTTTGACCAGCGGTGAATATGGATAATAAACTTGACAGATTTACCAACCACACCTACAGTTAATTATCACTCGGCTGCTGGAGATTTCAATCCTCACTTATACACTTCTTCTCAAATGACAAAAGATGTACGTTTTTGTTTTCCTTAATCCAGGATGCCTCCTCACCTTTTCTCTGCGCGGACCTTCTTGCCGCACTGGGAGCAGGTGTACATGTTGTCTCCCTCCAGAGTGTCTTTGATGGTCACTTCATCCAGAGACTCCTGAACACACACACACACAGGGAAATGAAAGGCGTCAGGACCTTTTGGTTTTTGTTTCCCTCGGAATTTTCTTCTTGAAACAGCATTTAGATCATCATGGGACACTAAAACTCTCCACTGAAACCCAAGATAATAGTAGTAGTAGTAGTAGTAGTAATAATAATAATAGTGCCAATGTTTTCTTTTTATTTATGTATTGTATTTTGTTTGTGTGTTTATAATGTTGTATGTTTGTTTGTTTTTTTATGGACTCTGAGTCTGACAATAAAGTTGAACTGAATAATAATAACACATAATAATACTAAAATTAATACTAATAATACTTGTGATAATACTTCCAATAATACAAAACGTCTTATTGGAATCAATTCAGGTTAAGGGCTTCCCATAGACAACCAGTGTAACATTGATCAAATATACAATAAATACAGTATGTAATCATACAAACTACATCATTATCAGGACGACACCAACTGGTCCAGATCCAATTCTTTGATAAAAAGCCAGCATCTGCCCTATTTATTGGCAAACCAATATATGTATCTAACCCTAAATGTGGAGCCAGCCTTTTCTATGCTGTTTCTATCTCTGTGTTTAAAAAGTGCTGAGTGGAGGCTTAGGGTCGAAGGTCACACTCACATAGATGTTCTTCATGTCGGCCACTTGGCATCTGACGGTGTAAAACTCCTCAGCTGTCTGACTGACGTGGTCACAGTCCTGCAGAAGAAGAGTTACAGTCAGTCACATGGTACAGAAAACCCTAACCCACTCCAGTGTTGAGGTTAATTCACTACCAGCTGTTCTGTAACATTGGTATTAAACTGTATTGACCTGTACTGTAAGAGGGAAACTATTAAGTACTTAATGAAAACGTCCTTCATACATAATGTGCATTCAAGGATGTAACAACATAGTATTAATGTGCACTTAAAATGTTTCCTACAGGTCAGTGGTTCTTAAACTTTTTTCATCAAGTCTCTCCTCCTCTCCCACCACATTAACAGTGAACCTGAGAGTTAGATATTTATTATATTTCATTTATAGACTTGTGTTTTGAATGTGGGCTAGCAGCAGACTTGTTTGTATGTGAAACCTCGCCTGCTTTTCTTTTCATCCGTCAAAAACCTCCAACTTCAAAAACTTTCCATCTTTCCACTAGTAGGTAACGCAACATTACTTGTCTTTTCTGTTGTCAGTCCCAACAAATCTTGCTATGTAACCTGGCTTTATTTTATTTTTTAAATGTGACAGTGTAATGGCAATACGCTGTGTTTGTTTACTGTTTGTGTATTGTTGACTTGAGCCCAGATTCTTACCAGAGAAACCACGTTGTTGGTGATGACGCCTCCAAACAGAGTCTTCACTGTGTTTTTCTGAGGGGGAAAAAGGAAAGAGCTGAAATGTCAGACATGTTTCAACAGAGCCGCTTCACATTTTTATTCAAACTTCATTCATGTTTTCATTCCCATGACCAATATTTGTCAGTGTCTATGTTAAAATGTTAAATTTTTTGTTGAATACTTTATTTGAACGTCCAAGATGTAACTAACTATCACTGTAATCAGGAAATTTGTTATTGGACTATTATTCATAACTCGATCTCCCACCAGCCAAGCATGGCATCAAACCACCAGCAGAAAATATTAAGATCAATTTTAATTATATTTCCATATTTGGACATATATAATCTTCCCTAACTTTTCCAGGCCTGGAAAACACAGTTCACACCTTCAATGACATTTCCAGGATTTCCAAGACCTTTAATATTTTGTAACATGTCCTAGCAAATAAACTTTTCACTGATGTAACTGGACACGAGTCCCTTTCCTAGAGTGTGTGTCCTTTGTGAAGCATTCGTCTAACTTGACAGGTGGTGAGGTGTGTGTGTGTGTGTGTGTGTGTGTGTGTGTGTTTACCAGGTCCTGGGACATCTCCTCTATCTTGGTGATGAGGTCAGTGAAGAACTCAGTCATATCCTTCTGCTCCCCGGTGTTCAGAGGCTGTTTGTCCATGGTGTAGGTTTTACAGAAGGGCCGCGGGTTGTACGCCTTCCTCTCACTCTCCTGCACACACACACACACACACACAGAGGGAGGATAATTAATTTGGGAAGAGAGTTGTGTGTTTGATTCAGACTCACAGTGCAGTGACTGAAGAGTCTGCAGAGTGTACTCTTCACTGAGAACAGAGTTAAGAACAGAACACAGCTACAATATATACAACAATATAACTAAATAAAGACGTTACAATACAAAGTTACACTAACTTTTGTTTTGCACGGATGATGGTGAAACTCATTTTGTACTTGTCCACTTGAGCACACATACATTCATTTTGTTGGTCAGTTGCAGAATAAAAATAACTAACTTTGCATTTAACATCTCATTTCAGAAGGGTTTTTCTTCCATTTGAGAGTGTAAGCTTCAAGTATTCATTAAATTTGTAGTCCTATGCACCAAGATTTCTTCACTTGTCCAGATAGTACAATTGCAACACAATCAGTTTGTGCTATTCTGAACAATTTAAATGACTCACTGTTTACCAAAAGAATGCAGTGTACCAATCCTTTGTATCATAAACCTAAAAATGGTTAAATGTGCATCTAAAAGTGGGAGTACTTCTTGTGTTCTTTCATCTTTCTATCTCATTTGATTTGAACTGCACTAGTTTACTTTTTAAGTCTTTTATCTTTTGTATCTCTTGTCTGTACTTTTGCACTTTTTAAATTGTAAATCTTTTACCTTTACTGTATTTTTATCACTCTGTAAAGCACTTTGAATTGCCCCAGTGTATGAAATGTGCTATACAAATAAAGCTGCCTTGCCTTGCCTTAAAAACTCAAATTTGTAAATCTACAAGATGATGAAAAACTCATTTCTTAACGCATTTCTTAACTGATTAATTTAACCCAAGACAATTCTGCTAATAAGTGAGAGAGGATTAAATGGAAATCCAGATGACAGAGATGCTGTTGGTCTAACTGTAACTCACCATGAGATAGGTGAACATCTTCTGCAGCTCCAGCAGGGTCGTCTTGTGTTTGATTTCCTCCGCATACTGTGAATACAGACACACAGGATGAGAATTTAATCTGTGTAATAAGACTTTCAGTAGTTACTCAATAACTACTGAACAACCTGTAGTTGGTTTGGATTACATTCACACTCCTAACAAATATTCAAATGGCATTACTCTCTAACTAAAAGGGGTAAACCCTCCAGAGTTTGAATCAAGCTCTCACGTGATCGGTGTGAGCGGCCCCGAGCGTCCAGCCTGGCCGGCAGGCACTGACCTTGGCTGTGAAGACGGCCTGCCGGGCCTCGGGGATCATGTAGAGCTGCTGGATGGTGGAGGCCAGGTAGCAGGTGGCTCCCAGGTTGGTCAGGCCCACGAAGCGACACTCTGCTCGGACGTCATCGTGCGGCCAGTAGTCCCACTTGTACGGAGCGTGAGAGGCTGGAGGAAACAGCAGGAAGAAGCGTTACAGCGGCTCAAATATCCAATTTATCTTAACAAGTCATGGCTTTGCTGGAGTAACTGGTGCTAGGTTCATCTCATATCTTTTTAGACCATTGTAAATTTTTGGCTACGGCTGGTAAATGCCAATTCAACCAGATTTTGACAGGTAATGTCTTTTTCTGTACTAAAAATAGTTCTAGCTGTAAAATAGTGAGCTGCTGTTGCCGGAATTCAACAGCCACTGTGGCCAGTAGATTAAAAAAAAAAAAAAAATAATAAAAAGTTTTCTGTCCTGAACCTAGGTGAACAAATCTGGCCTGGGTGCCACAGATTGAACGGGCCAATGTTTTCACCTTCCAGAAATAAAAACAAAATTATAAAATCAGTTAGCAGTTGACTGCTGTATTCTGCTTAGGAAGTTCATATAATAATAATACATTTTGTTCGTACAGCACTTTTCAAGACTCTCAAAGACAGCTTACAAATACATAGCGTGTATATAAGAAACTATATTATATAAAATCGATACCATAAGATACGACAGCACTTTATTGATCCCATAGAGGAAATTCAGGAAATTTATGTATGTATGCATGTAATTTATGTATGTAAAACTATGTAAAAACAAACAAAAACATGGACTAGGTCAATAAATGTCCTTCTAAGGTTGTGGTTTCTGGATGAACTGGTGTGAAATTTCTGTAATGAACAGATTAACTGTTTCTGTGCCCTCCCGTTCTCTCTGCATTCAAGAGATTTTCCCCTCGGGGCTCAGATAGATTTTTTTTCTCCCCAGCGGGTTAGGTGGGGAGAAGCTCACCCTGCATGTGCTGGGACATGACCCAGTTGTGCAGCAGCCGGTAGTTCTCCACCGAGCCCTTCACCGTCTCCACCAGCAGGTCGTAGGCGGCGGCGCGGGCGGCGTGCGACTTGCACTTGGGCTGAGCGCGGTCGGCCAGGCTGGGCAGCAGGAACAGCAGGTTGTGGACGTCCCGCAGGAACTCCTGGCCCTCGCGGGAGAACTTGAAGGGGGGCTTGTGTTTCAGGACGCTGGTGGCGAGGCGCAGCAGGCCGGTCAGCCCGTCGTCCTCGATCGTCCCGTCCTGCTGGTCCAGGATCTCACGGCTGCGGGACACAGGAAACCAGATATTACCATAATACCATTCAGTACTGAGCAAAAGTCTTAGGCACATGTAAAAAAAAAATCATGTAAAGTGAAGATACTTTCAAAAATAATGAAATGAATTTGGGGGGTGGTGGGTGGGGGATTCGATTAAGTTTCCTTTTCTTTTTCTGTTGGACCTGTTTGGATCTATGATATAATGTGAAAAATTACAATACAAATGACCCTGATAAAAAAAATAAATAATGAAATGAAAAGTTTCTAAATATCAAAAAACTTACTATAAAGAGCAGTGTACTGACACACTAATGCAGAAGACAAATACACAGACAAAATTTATATAAAAAACCTAGGGTGCCTAAGACTTTTGCACAGTAGTATAAGTACACAATACATGACAATAAAGACAAAAACAATACAAAAAAAAACAGTCGTTTATGAGCTTTTAAGAAAATAGAGGAAGTTTCTTGTCATCTCTCTTGTTTCTTTATCATAATTCTCTAACCTTCTCGTTAACATAATTTCATATGAAGTTGTTTTAATCAATAAACCTATCCATTTTGGAAAAAGTGGCGCTTTAGCACTTTTCCAATATTTAAGGACCAACCTTAGTGTTGTTATAATGCCCAAACACAATATTTTAAACATTTTAAATATTTGTCAGCTAAAAGGCAAAGTCTAGGTGTCTTGGGAATAGAAAAACCAAGGATGTCTTTCATAATCCCCAAGGCTTTTTCCCACAAAGCGTGCACCACTGGACATGTTCTCTAGTTTTGTCACATCTGATGGTTGTTTTATAGCTGAGCTTCCAAACTGTGAGCAACAACATCAACAAGTCATTTCCTACAGAGCTGAGTGACACACCAGGTCGCTGCACTGAACTGAACTGGATATGGTGAGATGCTAATCAGAAAAAATTTAGAATCTACTTAACAAATTCTTATCTTATAATTAATTGTATACACAAAGCTGATGTATAAAGTGTGTGACTGACCTCCTGATGCAGTCGGCCAGGTGTCGGGCCAGAGCGTCCAGGTCCAGCAGGGTCGTCTGCACCGAGCCAGGCAGCCACAGAGAGGGAGACACGCTCTGATAAGTTTAAATACACCCAGGCTATCAACAGCTTCAATACACACCCAGACTATCAACAGCTTCAATACACACCCAGACTATCAACAGATCAATTACACACCGATACTATCAACAGCTTCAATACACACCAACACTGTCAACAGATCAATTACACACCAGTACTATCAACAGATCAATTACACACCAAAACTGTCAACAGCTTCAATTACAGACTGAATCTATCAACAGTTTAACTACAGACTGAATCTATCAACAGTTTAGTTACAGACTAAATCTATCAACAGTTTAACTACAGACTAAATCTATCTACAGTTTAACTACAGACTGAATCTATCAACAGTTTAGTTACAGACTAAATCTATCAACAGTTTAACTACAGACTGAATCTATCAACAGTTTAACTACAGACTAAATCTATCAACAGTTTAGTTACAGACTAAATCTATCAACAGTTTAGTTACAGACTGAATCTATCAACAGTTTAACTACAGACTAAATCTATCTACAGTTTAACTACAGACTGAATCTATCAACAGTTTAACTACAGACTGAATCTATCAACAGTTTAACTACAGACTGAATCTATCAACAGTTTAACTACAGACTAAATCTATCAACAGTTTAGTTACAGACTAAATCTATCAACAGTTTAGTTACAGACTAAATCTATCAACAGTTTAGTTACAGACTAAATCTATCTACAGTTTAACTACAGACTGAATCTATCAACAGTTTAACTACAGACTGAATCTATCAACAGTTTAACTACAGACTGAATCTATCAACAGTTTAACTACAGACTAAATCTATCAACAGTTTAACTACAGACTAAATCTATCTACAGTTTAACTACAGACTGAATCTATCAACAGTTTAACTACAGACTGAATCTATCAACAGTTTAACTACAGACTGAATCTATCAACAGTTTAACTACAGACTGAATCTATCTACAGTTTAACTACAGACTGAATCTATCAACAGTTTAACTACAGACTAAATCTATCAACAGTTTAACTACAGACTGAATCTATCAACAGTTTAACTACAGACTAAATCTATCAACAGTTTAACTACAGACTAAATCCACAGTATGCTGGTCAGTTGGTTCCTACCTGGCTGGCGTCTTTAACATGGATGTTATCGATGAGTTTACAGAGCAGCCAGAAGTATTCTTTACAGCCCGTCCTCAACATAGGCTCCTCTTCATAGTCCTCCACCTGTAGAGACACACACACACACACACACACACACACACACACACACACACAAAGCAAATTCCCTTGTTCATAGTCAAATACAAACATTCTGAACTTGAAGGAACAATCAGTTATAAAGACTCTTCAGTAACATCTAACGGCGGCCATAGGAACTACAACAACATCGGCTGTAGTGTTTTCTATAGTGTTTCTATAGTCGTTCATAGCAGCTGAAAATGGAAATGAAAAGTTATTTTTAAATCAAATGTGATCACAGACAGAGAATTTCCACCAAAACAGACAGTACAGACCGGACTGCTTGTATAGAAAGCTTGAAAGCTCCATTCCTTGCCCAATTGTTGGATATAAAAGTTTGATGCTACCTACCTTAGCATAATTTGTATTTGGACAAGTTTATGCTATGTAGATTTCCTAGGGTGTTGTGTTTTTTTAATTTTTTGTTTTGTTTCTTGTGTCTTCATTTTGATGCTCTGTGTTTTGTGTTGGTTGTCTGGCTAGATTTGAATATTATTGCTGGACTGCAGACCTTTTTCTTTTAGTTGTTTAAAAAAAAAAAAAAAGACTGGACAGACCCTGAAAGAAGACATATTATATGTCACTCATGTAATTGTAATGTAAATAATGTAAATGTCTGACCAAAAACATTAATAAAAAAAAAAAAAAAGAAAGCTTGAAATCTCAGCAGCCAAACAGTAGAGCGACTCGCACTGATCAGCAACACTTGTGAACCCCCACTGATATATTGTGGTTATTTTGTGCAACGAGCCAGTAAATAAAGAAAACTTTTATTTTGCACACCTAAAAGTCTTTGAGTGACAGGTGCGTAGGACAAAAACTGAAAAGGTAGATACTGAGAGAGAGATACACTGTCTACACTTGCATGATACTTTATTGTGAGTTAATTATGCTTGTGTTGATGCTATGAATGCTGGTAAATTTTGTTTGTGGAGTTTTTCTACTCTAGCAGGTAAACAACTATCATTTGGAATCCTATTTTATTCTACATATCTGGTTGGATGGGAAAATAGTCAAAGCGGCCGGTGGATTTTGGAATTGAACATCCACTGTGGCCTGTAGACGAAAAAAAGAGACTTTCTTGCAGTCTCACATGCAGACGAGCTCTGAGACAAATCACTTTACAGTCAGATAAACACAGAGCGGCAGAGATTGTTTTCCTGTGTGAGAGAGCAGCGATGTCTCGGCTGAACAACTCACATCACAGCCGGCTGAGCACAGACAAACATGAAAGAAACTCAGACCGGAACTGCATTCAGCCGTAAAAAGTTAAACCGTGTTTTGCTGGAGGCTCCGATGTAGAAACAGCTGAAGCAAAGGCCCGTTCACATCTTAGACCAAAAACTGTAAACTATAAGGAATCACTGTCACTGAAGCATTCACACAACATTAATATCTGATCAATTCCTCAGCAGATGAGGCGTCACTGCAGTGAGCTGCTGAATGCTCCGCCCCTTTTTTTTTTTTACAACTGTAGCCTGATTGGTTGAAAATGTTTTATTATTGTCTCTGCATCCAAAAAAAATCACTCTGAGATCGAAGCAAGAATATAGTTATAGTTATGGTTTTGGATGTTTTTATAGTTATCGTTGCAGTGGGAACACAGACTTTCCATTTACTTATGATGATTTAAATCTTCTTATAGTAATCTTTATAGTTAGTATTTGGTGTGTACCAGTCTCTCCAGCATTAATCCCATCAGAGGGACAATGTCTCGTAGAAAAGACACTGGACTTCACTGTAGCAAAGCTCAAATTGAGCCAGATCATCGTCCAACAGGACTACTGACACAGAGTGTAGCTTGCAGACCGGTTTCTTAACTATCATAATTGTGAACATGTGTGGACTTGTGTGATTCCTCCTATGAGGGTCAGTTTGAGCGACGGAAACAAGAAGTGATAATTTAGTAGGTGAGGAGTAGGTGAGGATATTCTGGCTGGTGTTTCCTCTGAAGGGTTAGGGTATTATTGGGGTTAGGTTAAAGACCGGTGTCATTTTAGTTTTTCCTATCACCGTTAACACTGATGAAGTCTAAACCCAGAGCTGCATTTCCACAGTCAGAAGCTCCTACTGTCTGTTCTGCTGCAGGTTTGAACTCACAGACTCCGACTGCTTTCAAAATGCTGAGTTGACTAACAACACATCATGCTCAGCAGGTGTGCGCAAGTTTTCCCCAAACATGCTTTTATCACACAGCTAATTATCACGTTTAATGGGACTATTTTCACTTTTTCCAAATTTAGTGTGTGCATGAGTGAGCAGAAGTGTGTGTGTATGTGTGTGTGTGTGTGTATATACACATGCATTTGTGCATGCATGCGTTTGTGTTTGGACATGTTTGTGTGCGTGTGTATCAAGGTTATTATCGTTAACGAAAAGTAACAAAATAACGAAAACTAGGTGTGAAAAAACATATTCGTTAACTGAAAAAAAAAACAAAAAAAAAACAGGCTTTACAAAAAAACAATAACTAACTGAAACTGTATTGTGTGTTTACAAAACTAACTAAAATAAACTAAAATTATAGAGAAAATGTCTTTAGTTTTCGTCAATTTATTTCATACATAAGCCTAGTATGGATATGAAATCTATCTTCCAAATTTTTTTTTTTTCTTTCAAATTCTTTTTTTACCTTTTTGAATCTCGCCCCTGACAAATACCCCATATTACAAAAAAGACTAAAACTAACACCGAAACTAATAAACTAAACTAAAACTAAGCATTTTCAAAAACTAAAAACTAAACTAAACTAGCAAACCCGCTTTAAAAACGAATTAAAACTAAACTGAAACTGAAAAGAAAAAATCAAAATGAAATAAAAATAAAAACTAATGAAAAATGCAAAACTATAATAACCTTGGTTGCGTATGCATGTGTTTGTGTGTTTATACGTGCATTTGCAGGCATTTGTGTCTGTTTGTGTGCGTATGTGTGTCTGTGTGTGTGTGTGTGTCTGTGTGTGTGTGTGTGTGTGTGTGTGTGTGAGACCCACCCTCAGTGGTTTGAGAGCCTGTGCGTCCGGCAGGAACTTGAGCAGCGTGGAGGCGGCCAGCAGCAGGAAGGACCTGTTGATGGACTCTCCTCCCTCCAGACCGGACAGAGACAGCTTGTAGAGGCCGTTACACGCCTCGTGCCTCACCGCCGGCTGGAAGAGCAACACATCACAGCTTAGACAGTCTGACACTAGATAGATTAGACCAGTGGTTCTCAAACGTTTTCATGTCAAGGACCCCTAAACGGACACAAATTAGACCACGGACCCCCATTTGATAAGATTTTGTCCCAGGGTCCCCCATCTGATAAGATTTTTGCTTTTAGAAGTTTTATTACAGAAAGTATATGAAACCCATGACCAAAATAGTCATACATTCTGTCATTGTGTTACTTATGGATGGAATTATAGTGAAAATAAATTATTCCCCTTTTTGCTGGGGACCCCCTGGAACCCCCTCAAGGACCCCTGGGGGTCCCCGGACCCCACTTTGAGAACCACTGGATTAGACAGATTAGAGATGCAACTTTAAAGGAACACACCAAGTTCTGGGGAGACTGACCAAGTGATCAACCCATTAAGGGATGAAATCTTAGGGGGGGATCACACCTTTGCTTTCTTTGGTCTGAACAGCAGTGGAGAAGTTGACTTTCTTGCATTTTTGTATTTGGCTCATTTAGGTTCACACTGCCCAATTACAAGTCACATGACTCACAACTAGCTTGTTCATTGGACAGCGTTTTGGTGACCTGTCATCCTGCCAGGACTTTGCTTCCAGTCGCTGTATGTTTGACTAAGCATGATGGACTTGTCTGTCTCTTCTTCTGTGGTGTTCATACCAGTTAAGAACACATGAAGAAATAGCTGAATATGCGCATCAGTCCATGTCAACACCCGTCTCCTTAAATCCATAAAACTAAAGGAGAAAACGCTCCAAACTTCTAAGAAACTGTTCCAAACCTGCTGGGTGTCAACCCAGACACTTTCATCAAACTGAAACTTAATTAAGGGCGCTTTCACTTTTGGTCCTTTTCATTGGACTGAGGTCTCAAGTGACCTCAGTCCAATGACTCAGAAATTCTTTGTGCATATGTGAACACGCCAAATGAACTCAAGACCCTCTAAAACAAACTGAGCTCAGACCCCAGGAGGTCTGAGTTCGGTTTGTTTGTGGTCCGTTTTGTGGGCTGATTGATTCCCACTGAAAAGAGAGCTGAGTCCTCTTGTAAGTCCACTTACACTGTGAACACAAAGAGGACCGAGTTCACATGCTGCTGGTTCACTTTTTGGTTAGTTTGTTTTAGAGGGTCTGAGTTCATTTGGCGTGTTCACATATGCAAAAAGAATTGCTGAGTCATTGGGCTGAGGTCACTTGAGACCTCAGTCAGTTTTTGGTCCAGTCCTCAGGACCAAAAGTGAAAGCACCCTTAATTAAGTTTCAGTTTGATGAAAGTGTGTGGGTTGACACCCAGCAGGTTTGAGTTCAGTTCCTTTAAAAAGAACTATATGTGAAAACACCCTAAAAAAACAAATCTGTCCTTACATGCTAAGACCTCTAGTGGCGGTATATTTAAGACATATTAATACTTTTTAAGGCCTTAAACTTATATAACTTCAGACTTCTTAAGGACCCGTGGATACTCTGTTTCTCCGTCTCACCTCTGGCACCAGCAGTGTGAGCTTCTTCAGCCAGTCGTGGAGGTGGTCGCTGTCGGCCAGGCTGGACTTCACCATGGAGCAGCAGTGGGCCCAGCTCACCAGCAGCCACATGGAGTAGTGAGTCACTGGTGTTGGAACAAAACCAGTGTCATGATGCGTCCGAGAGTAAGGACTCAGATCAATGTGTTTTTCTGCAACAGGTCTACTTTGATGCATTTTACTTCCCTTACTTGTCAGTCATGCATTTTGTTGTTATACTAGGTTACTGTCATTGGTTTGTCAATCTAAATCAGTTGCATCAACATGATTTTGTTTTCTTTTGGAATGAGATATATTGTTAAGTCATCCATTTTTTCTTTCTCTCTTCATTCAGTGTTTCATTATGTATGTGTGCAAACAAACTTAACAATCTGAATGCCAAAGAAATGTTCTGACTTGTGAATATCGATTCACTAGAATAAATTCTCACCTTCATGACGGGACCTGTGGTCTGACTGAGCCTTGAGAACTCTGCGGAACAAACACAAAATATGTATAATCATGTAGAGCTGAACAATTTAAAAAAAAAAAAACATTTTTAAAAATCAAAATCACAATATGACCTTCCACAATTTCCAAATCACAGAAGCTGCAATTAATTGCTTAAGAGAGATAGGAGAGTCCAAACTGGATTTCTAAACAAAGTGTTTTAGAGCTGCAGGTAATCTTTGGTCCATGAATCAATAATAAAGTACAATATTGTTGAAAACCTTTCATCAGACTCAAACTCAGTAAATCCTGTTCACTGACATCTATTCTTTTAACAAAACCACTTTTCTCTAAAAAATGTATGACAATAAAAATGTGTGATATGAATCACAGTTTAAATCACAATTGCAATAATCTGTCAAATAATCACAATTAATTTTTTTTTCAATATCTTTCAGCCCGACAATCATGTTGGTTATATTTAGTATTTAAGTCTAACTTTCCAAAATAAAGTTGAATTAACTTTCAAAGTGTGGCGCATGCTGTCACCTGTGTGCGAGGTTGTCGTAGGTGTAAGCCACATTGATCAGACGCTGGATCAGGTTGGTTCCCTGGACGAGGCTCAGGAACACCTGGGAACAACACACACACACACACACACACACACGCGCGCACGCGCACACACACACACACACACACACACACACACGCGCACACACACACACACACACACACACACACGGTGAGGATCAGATCACACAACGCCATGTCCACGCTGGAGACTTGTGGATGTGATGAGTCATTCTCACAGTGAATTTTAGGGTTTCCCCATTCACTTTCGTTGGCCAAGTCACTATCTGATTCATTCTCAGTCAACACATCAGTTTCCAGGATCTTTATCCATCCTCTGTTCTAGTGTCTTAGTCTAGTGTCTAGTGTTTTCGAATCGTATTTCGGCCATTAGATTATTATATCAAATATGTCATGGAAGACACAAGAACACACTTTGAGAAAGAACATTACATTACGAATAAACTGAGTCACTGATGTTTCATATTCCTCAATATTATCCCATGATTCCTACATACTCCGCCGCAAAATACAAAAATTTCCATCTGGGATAGAGAAAGTGAGTAAATAATAAGACAGTGTATCTCTAGGTAGTGTATGCGTTTACTTCTGGAAGAAAGACAGAAAGACAAAGAAAGAAAAACAGAAAGACACACAGACATAAAGAAAGAAAAAAGAAAGAAAGACAGATAGACAGACAGAAAGAAAGGCAGAAAGAAAGAGAAAGAAAGAAAGACAGAAGGAAAGAAAAAAGAAAGGAAGAAAAAATAAAGAACAAAAGAGAAAAATACCAAGTAAGAAATAAAGTTAGTAAGAAACTAAGTACGAAAGAATTTAAGTTAGTAATTAAGTTTGTGAGTAAGAAACTAAGTACAGAAGTAAGAATGTTACTAGGTAAGAGAGAAAAAGAAATAAATGTACTGAGTAAGAAAGTAAGTAAAGTAAGAAATTAAGTAAATAAGTAAGGAAGTATTTATATACCTATCTACCTGGGCAGTGTGTGTGTGTGTTCACCTCTTGAATCAGTACAGTTAATATATATGTCTACATGTGTGTGTGTGTGTGTGTGTGTGTGTGTGTGTGTGTGTGTGTGTGTGTGTGTGTGTGTGTGTGTGTGTGTGTGTGTGTGTGTGTGTGTACCTCGGTCAGGCGGGGGATGTGCAGGCCCTTGCCGTGTTCTCCGGTGGCCTTGCGGGATTTGCCGGGCCAGGCTCGTTTGCGCTGGCTGTCTGCCAGGCCGGACCAGGAGAAGACGTCGTGGTAGGCCAGGTCCAGATCGGCCGGGTCCACCGCAAACTGGCAGATCAGCTTCAGCAGGCAGGCCAGGCAGTCCAGCAGCCACTGCACACAACACACACTCTCACTTAGTTACTTGACAACTTTTTTTTGTCCAAAATGACAATTAAGGCATTCCAGGGTTCCCACACATTTTCATGGATAAAATTTCAAAACTTTTCCATGACCTTTCAAGGATCCATAATAGAATTTCCATGTAATGTGAGGCGGTGACTCTGAATCAATACCAGAAATTATTACTACACTGGACAAATAGGACACACCTCTTTATATTGGATTTTAGTGCTTTAGAGTCACTGCATCACATTACATGGAAGCTATTGAAATAAAACATGGATTTTCCATAAAAATATTAATATAAAATACAAGAAGCACTAAAATCCAATATAAAGAGGTGTGTCCGATGTGGCCTGTATAGTAGTAATTTCTGGTACTGATTTGGAGTCACTGGGTCACATTACAAGAATAGTAAACAAAACATTGTCACACCCCGACACATATTAGAGCTACGTTACGTCAACAGCTACAGAAAATAAATTTGTTGTTATGTTACATCATGTGGAAGGTTATCCTCAGAAGATTACTGTAACAATTAATCTCATTACACACAAAATTCCATGACTTTTCCAAAACTTTCAAGGATTTTACTAATTCCATGACTTTTTCAGGCCTGGAAAACAAGATTTTGAAATTCCATGACTTTTCCAGGTTTTCCATGGCCGTGGGAACCCTGGCATTCTCACTCTAAGCCACTGTGAGAAAACTGTTTTTTCAGAGAGAGGCGTCCAACCCACAGGTTCATCTGAAACTCCACAACACGCATCATTCTCTTCTTTTAGTTATGTGCTTTATTTATCCCACCAAACGTTTTTGGCTACATGGCCTTTGTCAGAGTATGAAAACATTTGATGGGATAAATAAAGCAAGAAACCAAAAGAAAAGAAAAGATAGTATGATTTGAATCTGCTTTAGAAGTCTATAAATGAAAACACCCTAAAGCTCTGAGAACAGGCTGCATCAATTTTCTCTTTACATCCGTTTCAAATAGTCAGTCACTGTTTTTTTTAATTTTTTAAAATATTCTTTCACATGAAAAATATTTTTCTCTTGGAACATTTCAACTCAAAATGAAATAAAATCCCTCACCACTGTCCAGGACTCCTGGTCTTTGGGTTCAAGGATGGCTGAGTTGAAGATCTCCAGGAGCAACTGGAGGCCTCCAGAAGAAACAAACTGAGAGAGAGAGAGAGAGAGGGGAGAGAGAGAGAGACAGAGGGGGAGAGAGAGAGAGAGAGAGACAGAGAGAGAGAGAGACGGGGAGAGAGAGAGAGATGGGGGGAGGGAGAGAGAGAGAGAGAGAGAGAGAGAGAGAGAGAGAGAGAGAGAGAGAGAGAGAGAGAGAGAGAGAGAGAGAGAGAGAGAGAGAGAGAGAGAGAGAGAAAGCGAAAGAGAAAAAGAAATAGAAAGAGTGAAAAAGAGAGAGAGAAAGAGCGACAGAAAGGGGGTGGGAGAGAGAGAGGGGGAGAGGGAGAGAGAGAGAGGGAGAGAGAGATGACTTCCTCACAGACTAAACAACAGACCAGTGTAGTTTTTCACCAGCTGTGTGTGTGTGTGTGTGTGTGTGTGTGTGTGTGTGTGTGTGTGTGTGTGTGTGTGTGTGTGTGTGTGTGCGTGTGTTGTACCTTGCAGCTCCAGGTGTTCTTGCTGTTCTCTATCTGGTCCTCACTGGAGTCGTCAGAGTCTGGGTACAGGTCACTGTAGCTGCCCTGGAACACACACACACACACACACACACACACACACACGTTAGGTATGGACTGGTTTGTGAGTGTGAATGTGTGTGTATGTACTCTGTGTGTGTCTCACGGTGGACTCTCGGTGGGTGTGTGTGTGTGTGTGTGTCTCACGGTGGACTCTCAGTGGATGTGTGTGTGTGTGTGTGTGTGTGTGTCTCACGGTGGACTCTCTGTGGATGTGTGTGTGTGTCTCACGGTGGACTCTCTGTGGATGTGTGTGTGTGTGTGTGTGTGTGTGTGTCTCACGGTGGACTCTTGGTGGATGTGTGTGTGTGTGTGTGTGTGTGTGTCTCACAGTGGACTCTCGGTGGATGTGTGTGTGTCTCTCACGGTGGACTCTCAGTGGATGTGTGTGTCTGTGTGTGTGTCTCACGGTGGACTCTCGGTGGATGTGTGTGTGTGTGTGTGTGTGTGTGTGTGTGTGTCTCTCACAGTAGACTCTCGGTGGATGCGTCTGTTGGGTTTGCCCAGAGCCTCGATGATCTCCAGAGCGTACAGCAGCTTGTGGGGGCTTTTGATCCTCAGCAGCTCCTTCCAGCACAGACCCTCCCCATTCTACACACACACACACACACACACACACACACACACGCACACACAGAACAGGTTCAGTTATTCAGTGGTTGACGGATTAAATTTAAGGGAAAAATCCACCCTTGGATACTCTTACACCGTTAGAGATCATCAATTTGTGATGCATTCCTGGAGTTATTTTGAGTTGAAATTTACTTTTTTGCTGAACCCACTTTCCCTCAACCTGCCTGGTCTACTTCTACTTCAGTCACCGATTTCCTACATTTCCCAGAATGCCTTTTGATAACTTCCAGAGGAGCCTGTGCAAACTTGTTGCTTTCAATCAAAGGTGGACATGTGGTCTTATAAATATAGCCAACTAGTTTGTGAACATCGGGGTTTGTCTATCTTCGCAGTCGCGCCCCTTACTCAAAATTCATCCTGTCTCTCTGCTGCATTGCATTCTGGTCTCTCTCCTGCTCCTGTGGGTGGAGAAATTGGTCTCTCTCCTCTTCTACGATGGATCTCTCCCTGTATGATTGTTGAACGTCTCTCGGTGCAAAATGGCGGCTCTAGAAAGAAGCCCTCGCTCTTTGATTCCGAGGGACTGACACCAAAACCTGACCCTTACCGCTGAGGTTTTACATCCTGAAACATTTTCTCACATCAAACCCCAACAAATCATCTCAGCTGGGTGACTGACCGTGTCGTCGGAGATGTTCTGGAAGGCCAGCAGCATGTTGGGACAGGTGGGAAGCAGCATCAGCAGCTCCCAGACCCGACGGGACAGGTTCTCTGCATGGAGGTGGAGCTCCTCACACCGCGCACTCTGGACCAACACACACACACACACACACACACACACGTTTAAACACTAAAACTCACCACATAGTATTACACAGATATGATGGAGGTACATGGAGGGGACAGAATGCAACGGGGCTTATGGGAAATGTGGTCTTCATTTGGAGAAACACTAGCACTAACAATACCACTGGAGTGAGAGAGGCGACCAATCGTCTGCACCATACTCTCATTTATTTATAGTAATTATAGCAAGGTAGCACTATTAATTTCACAATGATATATAGATATAAAAATATAACTACAAGGAAGGAAATAATTTATCGTTTAAAGCCCTGAAGAAGACCTACAGTGGTCGAAACATGTTAGCTTTTTTAATGTTTTAGCCACTACAACAAAGGCTTTTTAAATATTTCCTTCCTCGTGGTTATATTTCTATATTTGGAGTGCCTGGATTGTCCTTTTGTTTGTAGCACTCTTTTTTCCCCGTTTTCCAAGAGCACCCGACACATTTTTTATCCTAGCTTGACAATATAGAGCAAACCAGTCATTTCCTTTTTTTTTCTAATGATATATGGATGTTTAAAAATGATACATGTACACCTTTAAGTACAAATAATTAACATTTCTGGCAATAAATCCCATGCACTCTCTTGAATCAGTGGTTTGTTTGTGAGAGCACAAAACTTACATGATACCATAGAATTATTAAATGATATTTCTCTGGTCACAGGACTATTATCAGGACACTAAGACCTTTGCACTTATTTTTGGCTGCTTGGTTGACCTCAGATTTGAAGCGTATTCTACTGTTGACCTCAAGATAAGTCGCTCTGTGTACGTAAATAAATATCTAGTCTCGCATAGCCAGACCTATCACCACACTTCGTTTTAGCGCTGTGCCAGCACTGGAGAAAGGTCTGGCTGAACCCATTATCATTCTGGTATAGGGGAAAAAAACACTCTGTCTTGTTTGTATTTCTTTAAACCAATCACAATCGTCTTGGGTGGCGCTAAAGCCCAGGATGCAGCGACGGTGCCCTTGCAAAATGGCTAAATCCCCGCAAAAGAAAACCCCACATAAAACAGTAAAAGAAGTATGTCGACTATGTGATACGACTTTTACTGATAAAAAAGACAAACTAGCTAGCTCGGAGGTGGTTGTTGTTGTTTCACGAAGCGACGGGGACTTTGAAAACGATAACACACAGATAGCGGAAGGGGAGGAGAATTCTGTCTGAGTCTGAATAGATGGCAAATGGCAGGCTTATACCCACAGCCTACTTCCGTTGAGTCAGACTAATAAATATCTAAAGTGTAACTTGTTTCAGAGAGGGAGTGTGGCCTGTCACCTCGGGGCTCTCCAGCGCCCGCTCAGCGTTGGGGCTGGGCGGTTTGAAGCAGGCCAGCATCTCCAGCAGGTCGAACAGCGTGGTGAGGTGCGGCTCCTGCAGCAGCAGCAGCATGGGGATGTGCTCCTTCTGGGGCGGGGGCAGGCAGGAGGCCGGCAGCTGGACGCCCTCCCCCTTCCTCTCCCGCCGCGGGGCGCCCAGAGACACAAACACCATCTGGGACACACAGGAAAATACCTGGCTTCAGTCATGATGATGATGATGATGATGATACACTCTCTGTGTTGGACTTTTCAAACGTAAAGTGTTTCACAGACCGGAAAGTACAAAGGAATTAAAAACCATGACTAAAGCTGTAACTAAAAAACTTGCTATGAATGCCTGCTAAAACTTGCTATGAATATAAATTAGCATAAATTTGAATTACAAAAATGAATTACAAAAAGATTAAAATACATAAAAATACTTTTTTTACAGCAACAATAACACTGTAGCCATAATACATAACACAATAGTGAACAGTATAAAGCCAGTAGTACAAACTAACAAAACAGTGTGTTTTATAAAAGGGATAATGAACAATGATCGTCATTTTTGCAAAATAAGGGCCCTGAAAGAACTTATTTTGCAATAATGACCCGCTCTCTGTACCTTATCTTACTTATTACACAGCTAGTATGTACCAGAGACATTAATCATTTGACATGAAATATTGATTAAAATGATTTTGTTACAAGTTAAAATAATTTACAAGATTCTGCCAAAAAACTCCAAGGAGTTAGTTAATTTGATTAGAAATCAACTAAATGGACTGAACGTTGTGACTGTGGAGTGATATGATCGGATGTGAAACAGCAGAAATATAACAGACCTCAGAATATGTTCACTGGCCAATCAACACCCAGTATTAAATAAAGCTGTGTACTAATCTGTTGTTGTTAGTTTGTTAGTTGTTAATGTTAGTTAGGCAGTCCAGACAGTCACCTGCATGTCCTTGAAGCCCAGCTCATGCAGAGTCTTCTCATCGTAGTCGGTGGTCAGTTCATGACCGGAGGAAATCATCCGGACCGGTCCCCATCAAACCTCCTGCAGGACAGACGACAGGCTTCACACACCGGATCACTTCAGTACAGCTCAGGGAGTCCAAACAATACTGCACCGCATGATGATCTACTGACAGACTGCTTAAGTGATCAAGTGAGGTGCTTTTTATGACTGACTGCACAAAACAGCAGGTCAACATGTCTATAGTAAACAATGAGGTGTTGATGCTGCTAACTGACAAATCTGAAAACCATTTAAAGTTTAATTAAAGTTAAATGGACAGTTCTCAAACTTTTTTTTAAGCCTCCAGCAATTTTGTTTTTGTTTTTTTTCATTGCTTTTGTTGCTAAATAATAAAATAAACCCTATTCGTTCCCTGGCAGAGACAAAATTACAATTAATGTTGGTAGGCAGAGAGGCCAACTGGTGATAGTGGTTGTCACGGAAACAAAGTGAGCATCGCACTCCCTGCTTTTTTATACAATCGGCACAAAATGCAGAGCCCCTAAAGTTCAGTGTTTAACCCCAGGGTGTTCCACATGTGGAGCGTCACATCATCTGCCTGTTTTTGATGATGTCATAAGGTGATAGCCAATCAGACATTGAGGCTCGTCGTACATGGGATGAACCCACATCAGCACTGCATAATATTCCCTGGTTCCCTACCTATTTTATCTTTCTCTTTTATGTATTAACATGTCATTTAACTAGACAAATTATGCATTTTTTGTGTTTTATGTGAAGCATAATGAATTAGCCTTGTGTATGAAAGGGTACAGGAGGGATGTAGAGGAAGACAAATTACAGTTGACTTGTGTTTACTGGCTAACAAAGTAATCTTCATCTCTGTTCCAGACCCTGAAACCTTTTGAACCCCCCCCCCCCCCCCTCCTGTGTGTCAGTGGGTGAGAGCAGAGCATCATGGGAGTGGACCTGGGAAGTCTCCTGGCTGCCGGCTGCTCTGTCCGAACTCCTGCAGCTGGGCCTGCTGGTTCATCTGCTCCTTCTGCAGGTTCTCGTACCAGTGTGTGACCTCGGCCCGCAGGTCGGCCACCTGGTCGCTGGGGTACATCTCAATGGTCATCTGAAAAAAAAACAACAACACCGGCTGGGGTTAGACTGATATACAGGTGTGATGATGTAATGGGCTGATACTGGAATTAAAACACAGATTTAAAAAATAATATTTCATTTAAGACAACAGATAGCCTGATACTCCCACCTCTGATGCAGTTTGTTAGACTACACATTTATTGTATAATTGATCAATACCACACTGATGTCTACTGGAAGCCCTTAACCCAAATTATTACTTTACTGACTTTATTGTCCCCATAGAGAACATTTCTTTGCAGTAAGAAACACATGTTGGCATGGCAGCAGAGAAACAGCAACCACAACAAGTTATAGTAAACAACAAAATCAAAACAGCACAGAAGTAAAAGTGAAAAATGCATACTACAACCATTTACCATTTTTCATCTCATTATGCTGGTAACCCAGATAATTCTACTTTCTCAGGCAGGACAAACCGTATTTAATCCCCATTATTTCTCATTTACAATGTCTTTCTTGATGCAACATAACAGTGAATGGTATTGGACTGTAGCTCCAGGTCAGGTTCACCTTATCCGGCAGGCCGGCGGGCTGGCAGACGATCCTGAGAGGCAGAGACTGTTTGTCACTCAGAGCCTTCAGGTGGCTGCTGATCCCCGTTCCCTCAATCTGCCACTGCCGCAGGTGGTAGGCAAACCTGACAGAGAGGAGAGGAGGAGAGGAGAGAGAGGAGGAGAGGAGAGGAGAGAGGAGGAGGAGATGAGAGGAGAGGAGAGGAGAGGAGAGGAGAGGAGAGGAGAGGAGAGGAGAGGAGAATCAAATGTCAGATTTTTACATCAGATTTCTCATTTTTGGCTCATGCAGTCATTAGAAGCAACAACAGAAACGTCTGGGTATTTGTCCCTGGGTAATATCTGGGTAAGAGAAAAGCAACTGTCATGTACCGACAGCTACACACTATCTGATTTATTCTTCTACATGATGAAACCTCCTGTCACGTACCTGCGGCGGAAGGCCTCCAGGTGTGTTTTGAGCATGAGCAGCCCCCGCTCGATGCTGGTCAGGCTGGAGTGAGCGTCCTTCTCCAGGTTGGCTGAGGCCATCAGCAGGCTCTCCATACACTTCCTGATGAACTCCTGCTCCTTCTCCAGGCCCGTCTTACCAGCTGGAGACACACACACACACACACACACACACACACACACACACACGACAGATAAATACACAAAAACACAAGACCAAAAAAAAAACAAGACGAGACAAAAACACGAGTGAAGAAAAACAAAAAACAAAACATAACAAAACAAAACAGGACAGACAACAGAAGAAGAAAAACAACAAATACAAAAGGCACAGAAAAAAAACAACACATACAAAAACACAAGGACACAAACACAGATACAGACACACACACAAAAGCAAGTTGATTTTCACATTAAAAATCCATGGACTTCATGGTAAAAGTGACAGAAACTTCAGGAGCATCACGAGTTGGAAATGTATTGCTAGATACCAGAATAACAGGAGAAATACTTCAAATCAATGATGAAGCTCTTTCAGAATAAAAACTGTGGGTCTTACGTTTTTAAGAAATCTAGGGCAATACTCATCTGCACTGTAATATTTATTTATTTATATCTTTTTTATTTTCTTTTAAATGTGATTTTAATGCACTTTCACTTTTCTAATCCTCTTGCACTGTCTTTTCTTTTATCTTTCTATTTCACTTGATTTGAACTGCACTAGTTTACTTTTTAAGTCTTCTATCTTGTGGATCTCTTGTCTGTACTTTTGCACTTTTTAATTGTAAATTGTTTACCTTTACTGTATTTTTTATTACTCTGTAAAGCACTTTGAATTGCCTCAGTGTATGAAATGTGCTATACAAATAAAGCTGCCTTGCCTTGCCTTATGTGGCTGTTTTTTAACTTCTTGAATATGTATAATTTCATGTCACTCGCTTTCATCAGGAAAATATTTGTGCTAAAAGACTGGAAACCACGTCAAAGAGTGTGTTTTGTGGATGAGTGCTGCAGGTGAACTGACCGTTGATGTAGTAGGAGTTGATGTACTGGATGGCGGCCCGGCTGATGTCAGCAGACTGAGCTCTGAGAGCGATGCCCCACAGCTGGTCCATCCCACACAGCTGGAGACACAGAGGACCGGAGAGTCGGTTACACCTTCACATCATTATCAAATCTGATTCCACATATTCTATGTTATGAGATCACATGTATGTCCACACTTTTAAAAATAGCTGTTACGTGTCTGGCATCAGCAAACAATCCCTCTCCCGCCTCTCCAGCTCATCCAAAACTCTGCTGCCAGGATTTTAACTCGGTCTAGGAAACATGATCACATTTCACTGATCCTGGCTTCCCTACACTGGCTACCTGTTGCTTTTAGAATTGATTTTAAGAATTTATTGATTACTTACAAAGCCCAGAGAGGCCTGGCCCCAAGCTATCTATCAAATCTCTTATTGCCCTATGTCCCTTCCCGCTCCCTGAGATCTTCGGATACGTCTTTACTTGTTGATACACAGAGGGGACAGAGCCTTTGCAGTCAGGGCTGCTAGACTTTGGAACGACTTGCCTGAGGAGATCAGGGCTGCAAACTCTGTATCGTCTTTTAAATCACTGTTAAAAACCCACTTGTTTAAAATTGCTTTTCGGCGATTTCATTATATTTTATGGCATTTTAGTTAATTTTACTCTATTTGTGTTTTTATAATGTGATTAGTTTTTATGGCTTTTAGTTTCTTTTATTCTCTTTGCATTTTAAATATGTCTGTTTTTATTGTAAAGCACTTTGTAACTGTGTTTTGAGTGCTATATAGTGCTTTAAGTGCTATATAAATCAAGTTATAGAATTATTTACATGCAATGTGAACAAAATCCGAATTTGATGCGTCCAGACCAGTCACTTAATGGGACCAGGTTCTACCAGAAGACAGAAGTCTCATTGAAACATTAAGTGAAGACACATTAAGTGTAACTGTAGTCAATGTAACTCTAACCCAGTGATGTCCAGTCCTGTATCATGCTAGCCCGGTTCCAGACTCCTGAGTCTCGTCCCTCCACTCTTCAGATTTTGTCGGGTGACGCAGAGAGAGAGAGAGTCTAGTGTTGCTCTTGTCAACTGCTTTTTTGTTGCTCGGAGAAACAATCGAGCCAATCAGCTCCCTTGTGGGGCGGGACAAAGGTTTGTGCAACGTTTTGGCAGAGTAATATTTGTTTAAATCACCCTCTTACCCAACATAGTGCCTTTGCAAAAACGATAATTTTGTCAAAATCGACTGACATTCTTCAGCCGGATACGTCAGTCACTAGTGATTGGTTTGGATAAAATCAATCCCCCCCACACAGAAAACGGTTAACTAGGAGGAAATGTCAGGCTGAATAATGGAGTGGGAACAAAATGGCCGTTCAGTCTGAATATCAGGCTGGTATCATGAAGAGCATACAGGATTTCATTCCAACCAAACTGTACAGCAGCTGATTTCACTGATTAGTTCCTTTTGGAGGAACATTGACTGTAGCCAGAGGCCCGGGGTTTAGAGGGAGCTGTATATCCTTATATACCTGCCTGGATACCTTAGTTTGTCATCAGATAACATAAGAGGCTTTTCTCTCTGCTCAGACTGAAGCTCAGCTGTGAGCAACAGAGAGAGAGAGGACAAGCTCAGAGAGCGCAAGGAGCGTTACATCATTCTGGTTGCTATGCAACACAAAGTTAAGATAACCTGAAGTAACAAAGGATAATGCTGAAAATAAAACTGGATGAGACAAAGTGAGCGATGTCTCTGCTCGCTCTTATAGAAGAGGGAGAGGAGTCCACTCTGAAACAGGAAGTGGTGCGTGACATCCTGCTGCTGTTTGTCCATCTCCACCTGGATACTTCCTGTTTCAAGGCTGTTTTCACCTCACAGAGGAGCAGCTTGACCGGCTTGTTCAGTAGGGATGGGAGGATATAAGATTTTATCTTTTATCACGATAAAAACACTCAAGATAATTTTATCTTGGTGAATTTCCATTATCGGGATAATCGTGAATATCCTCAAAACAAGTTATTCATTTACTGTGCATTTACAACACATAACTAATTGAACCATGTGAATGCTTGGATAGCAGGTTGATAGGTAGATTCTTTTTATTATTAATTAATTAATTTATTTTTTTCTCTCATTGTGATTACCTGCTGGGTGTTGGCGAGAGTCTGAATCTGTCCTTGTTTGTTTTTCACCAAAAAAGATGTTCACAAAAAAAAAAGATGTGTCCTATGATGCAATAAAAATTTGTTTCTTAACAAAATGTAAGGTAAAGTGATTCCAGTATGTTTTAGTACCATTTTAAGAGTTTTGAGCATATTTTGATGATTATCGGGATAATATCGTGAATCGCAATTACTTTGGCCAGGATAATCGTGACATGAAATTTTCATATCGGTCCCATGCCCATTGTTCAGTTTGTGAAACAGAGGATGGTGACCTTGACATAATGTGCGGTGCAGCTGAAGTGGAGACAGACACCAGAACACACCACATCCTAAACATGAGGAATACAGTTTGGAGACGAGGCACGGCTGCCACACCCAAACACCTGGGGGAAAAACTGTTTCCCCACGGACTGAAACACTGAGCAGGTGATGCAGAGGATGATGTGCAGAAACACATCAAACAGCTGTGTGTGTGTGTGTGTGTGTGTGTGTGCGTGTGTGTGTACTGCACTGCTTTTGGTATCCTTGAATCCAAACTGAAGTGAACACATCTCTCTGGCACTTTATTTTACTGCTTGCTCCATTATAATGTTTATCTGTATCTTATTATTTTATCTGTATTTTATTTTTAATATGAAGCACATTGCAAAACGTTCTGCATAAGTAAAGGTTGACTGATTGACATTGAACAGATTTTTGTCAGGTCTGGCAGCTACTGACTGAATCGTAGCTGTATATGCTTCCGTGTGTGTGTGTGTGTGTGTGTGTGTGTGTGTGTGTGTGTGTGTGTGTGTGTGTGTATGTACCTCACAGCTGGAGGCGTTGTCCAGGGCGCTGGTGGCCAGGCGGGCCAGGTTACACAGGTGCTGGAAGAGGTTGAGGCCTGTCATGCTGATGGTCTCTGGTTTCAGCTGGGGCATCTGGAGACACACACACACACACACACAACGCCATTAACACACACAAATACACACAAATACACACACCACCGTTGGCACACATAACACACCAATGTCAACTAGGGATGGGCATTTCAAGCAAAAGTACTATTCGATATTCACTGGGAACTATTCGACCATTCTTTGAAGATCACCCTGTTAAAACGAGAGAAAGACCGGATAGCTATTTACTACTAGCAAGCTATGAAAATATACTTTTTAAGACAAGACGATAGTCGCATAAACTATTCGATTTTTTTTATAATTTAATGACTATTCGAAAATTCGAAAATCATGACCCATCCCTAATGTCAACACACAACTACTGCTCAGGAGCAAACACTGGAGCAATGCAATTTGTGAAATAAGTTGTAAAACACATTCTGATATATTCTGGTAAAGTGAACCATTTGTAAAACTCCCTGATTTCCCCTGATTTCCCAAGAGAGTTTATCAAATTCACAGACTTTCTCTGTTTGGAATACAAAGCTTCAAATGACATGATATTCCAGAAATTCCAGGACCAGAGGGAAGCCTACAGTCAAGAATAAATCACCAAGCTGAGGAAGGTTTCCGATGTCGGTCAACTTTTGCAAACTTGTGAAAATATTCGAGAACAACTGTTTCTTTTTCCCATACAGTCAGTGTGTGTGTGTGTGTGTGTGTGTGTGTGTGTGTGTGTACCTTCTCCAGGAACAGGTGTTTGTAGGTCTCCATGCCCATGGCGTGCTGGTCCTTGCTGCGGACCTGGTTGAGGAACCAGTGCAGCGCGTCGTCGTAACACTCAGCGTCCTCCACCAGGCAGTGCCACAGGATGTCCACCTGCTCCAGGCTCAGTCCTGAGACACACACACACACACACACACACACACACGTTTAAAAAAAAAATCCCTCCCACATCTCTCCCTGGCTTTTATCTCTTATTTCTTTTCCTAACACTTCTCTAGCTAACATCATCATCCTGGTGTCACAGGATTATTTGCTACATCCTACATAGAAATTTTACTTTTCCATAATTTTCTACCTTCCAGTGCACTTCTATGTCCTAAAAAGATAATACATTTTTATCTGTAAAGCACTTTTCATCAACTTAGCATAAAAAGGTATCTATGTAAAAAAAAACAAAAAACTTAAAAATAAAATGCAAAACAACAATACAGAAACAACTATAAATAAGAGAACAAATAAAGAGTTGAAATGAATTACAGATTAATCCCTTCCTGGTTTGTTAATGTTGTTTTTCTAAAGGGGTAAACAGGTAAACAAATTCTCTGATTTCCACTCCAGTTGGGCTGAAAACCATCTGATGCAATGAAAGTGTGAAACAAGTTGGAAAATACATTCTGCTGTATTTCTGTAAAGTAAAATTCCCTGATATTCCCTGACTTTTCCCAGATAATTTAGCAAATTCCCTGACTTTCCCCTGTCTGGAGCACACATCCCTAAATTCCACGATATTCCAGAAAAGTCATGACCAGAGGGAGAACGGCTCTGACCCTTGACCTCCTTGCCATCGTTTGTTTTTGTAATTTTGCTGATCTGTGGAGTTGACTTCTGTTGCACTCTCTGAAAGTCGCTCATCAGCTAAAATGACATGATGAGACTTCCCTGTTCACCGTGGAGGAACTGGGTGAAATTTGGTAACATGCTATCAGGTTACAGTTAGGTTTCATCACCATCATCAGTTTCTCAAGGTGAAAATTATGCCAAGTTTCAGTTTTGCAGCTTGGAGTCTGAAAAGTATCGGCCCAACTTGGACGGTTTGAATTACAGGTGGTGTCGCTCTGTCCTGTGTGTCCTGCCCAGCACTATGTCCACAGCTACACCTCTACATATTCTCTCTCTCTCTCACACACACACACACACACACACACACACACACACACACACACTAACAGCGTGGGCATTGTTCTGGGTAGAGCAGCTCAAGTTGCATAATGAGGTCTATTTCAGCACCTCTCCCAAAGAGAGACTCGCAAACCAAAGACACAAAGAGTTTCATTTCCAAACTACAGTATAATAAGCTTCATTTAGGAAAAAAAAAAAATCTGATTACGCAATGGGTAGTTTGAGCCGAGCGATACGATTGGTCACAGACGCATCCCAACTGATGCTGATATTTCCCATGAGGCATGAGGCTAGCCAGGTGGCTGGTTACTGTATCCAGGGACTCCCCTCAGCAGATAATGCCATCTCAGCTATTAATGCTGTAATAAATCTCACTGTGTGCACAATCCCACTGGTTTCAGCTTCAACTGGGCCAACTGGTACACAAATTACTAGTTAAGCCAATGAGAAGAGCGGGTTTGGAGGTTTGTTTCCAAAAATATATACAGTATCCACCACGGAAGAAAATGTTGACCTGAAATTTATCAAGATGCAATTTGTAAAAGTGAATTTTTTTTTCTCCAAGTTGGACTCAAGTTACCTCCTATCTTTTAAAAAGAACTGCAATTTGAGGTTGGGATAATGTATTTACATGTGTGGTGATGTGGGTGTATACCTTTACTATTTTGGACCATTGTATTTTTTCTGTATAATCCTTTATAATTCTTTATATAATATTGTTTATTTATTTATCTGGAGTATACAAACTGTGTTTCTCTAATTGACTAGGCGTCCAGGCTATATGTTGTGTTTCAGTTGTTTCAATTGTGTTTGTTCTATAAACATAAAACTTGGGTACATATATGTACATATGTTGAGCATGTATCTGTGTATAATATTCTCAGGTAGGTATGCATGCAAGTGCCTGTGGATGTGTATGGATGTTGTAGGTCTATGCATACCTGTTAACTGTGCCTTATATACTATTTATATTTTTCTATGACCTACTGCACATTTTGTATTTTTTTAAAATTCCAATAAACAAATAAGCAATAAGCAATTTGTTTTCCATTTTGTACTATGTGTAATTTTTGTTTTGCAAAAGTAAGCGCCGTTTTCTTTTCCTTTTCCTCATTGTAGAAGGAACTCTTCTGAATCAAGGAATCACTTTGTTCACCGAGCAAAAAACAAACGTTCCCATGCTGGATCTTACTGAAGTGGTCTGGAGATCCCAGTGTGGAGAAGACACAGGTGAGGAACTGCAGGCGGACCTGGACCTCCGCACTGTGGCTGTACCTGCAACAACAGACCGAGAGAGAACACATCAGCACTGACTCTACTGATCCATGACGTAAACATATTCATAAATATTAACGTCTGTTTTGCTGCTCTTCATCACCGATTTATAAAACACAACAGTGATTCAACCTATATTCAGTTAATCCGCTGCACAGGAAGTGATGCATTTTATGTTTCCTGGTTTGTTTGGAATCAACAGAAGAAGAAGCGATAGCCACCATGGCTGAACAGACAGAGAAAAGAGAAACTCAAACTTCAAGAGAAAATCCAAGGAAAAATAAGTCACAGTCCCGCCCACACTGTTTGATTGACAGCTGATCTCTTGTAAAGGCAGAGCAAAAACACCAATATATGATGTGTTCGTTCTCTCTTGTTATTAACTGGAGCTCTGTCAGTTACATTGTGATGAGCCAGTCATCTTCACACTACATGAGTGTTTGGGGTTTGGGCTGGACTGGGACAACAGGCTGTAAGAAGTGAGCGTGTGTATTCTAAGTTTTGTCAGATATGTTGCACACAGTAATGGAACCTGACCCTCTTCTGGTGGTGCTCGGAGTCTCCGATCAGTTTTCCCTGCTTAATAACAACAACTGCTATCTTATGCACTTATCGTAGCAAAGAAACTTATCTTAATGTTTTGGAAAAAGGCAGAGGTCCCACCTGAGAAATTATGGCTGGAAGAAATAGTAAAACTTTCTCACCTGGAGAGAATACGGTTCTCGCTATTAAACAAACTGAAACAGTTCAACAGGATCTGGCCCCTTCTCCAATACATTGATAACTCAAACTGATCAGTTGTACAATATTGATGGCCCCCTTTGGTGTGACAAGATGTAAAGTCCCGGGAAGGTGGGAGGGGGTGGGTTAAGGGGATAGTTAGATAGATACATGTCTTTGTTTTGTTTTTTTTCTTTTCTCTTCCTTTCTCTTTGTTCGTTTGTTCTGTCTCTAACTCTAAAACGAGGACAAATCTGTAATACTGAATGTATTTTACGACTGCTTCCTCAATAAAAAAAGATTTAAACAAAGAAGTGAGCGTGTGGGTAAAAGTGAAGGTCGGCGGACTCACAGGGCGAACTTGTGCCGGTGTTCGCGGACTTCCTGGATGTAGTGCAGCAGGTTGTCGAAGAACAGCTTCATCATGTGCAGCTCCTTCTCAGCCCACCTGACAGGACAGAGGAACAGAGGAACATGAGGAACCAAGGCCTTTCCTGTTTTCAAATCTCATTTTTCTATTTTCCGTTTTAACCAGGTGGTCCCACTGAGATTAAAATTGTATCTGCAGGTTTCAGAAAGCCATATTTAAGACTTTTTAATACTATCTTTTCATGGTTTGAGACAGGTGGTGGGCACTTTTTTTTAATTTTTATTTGAATTTTATTTGATAGGGACGATGCAATTTAACATAGTTCCGATACAGAGCATGAAACTGATGTGCTGCACAGAGAGTTTATAGCTATTGCTAATTTTCATCTCTTGTCCCTAGTTGGGCTTTTACATGTACAGTGCAATTAAAATATACAGCTTTCAGTATCATAAAACCACAATACACTACAGATATGGAAATACAATATAATACACATACCACAATACACATACCACAATACACCAATACACATACTCCATACACCAATAGTAATTTAGAGTACAATTAGCTAAAAATGAGTACAGCTCTGGTTTGCTTTTAGCCAGCACTTAACCTTTGTTGTAAAAGATTTTATATCTGGAATTAATTTGATTTCAGTTGGTAATGTGTTCCAGAGTTGACAGCCCTTTAAGGAGAAAGCTGATTGTCCAAATTTAGATCTACGATGTGGTATTTTACAGTTGCCATTCACCATGCTCCTAGTTACTCTTACTTTCAAATTTAAAGGCAGTACAGTTTGTGTACTTCAGAGGTAAGACAGTAGAGCTTGTGTATTTTCCTAGTTTAAGACAGTACAGTACTTTGATAGTGTAAGACAGAAGAAGTTGTGGACTTTCACACTCCAAAGGATTTGGACTGAAGGTACACTAACTGTTCAAAACATTGAAATTAACATATATGGTGATTCTGGATACAAATGTGGAAGAGTGTTCTTGTCTTTGCTATTATATGAATACAGAGAGCTATGACAACACTAAGAGAGGAGACGTTACTCACATGGTGATCCAGTGAGTGTCGTAGCTGGAGCCAAACTGCTGAAAAGTGCCGAAAAGCTTAGGTAGGAGACGCAGGGAGACGACCACGGACCTGAGGGACAGAGATGAAGGGTCAAACTTTTTCACAGGGTTCCAAAACAAACGAAAGAAATACCTAGATAGAAACTTATAGAGACAGAAACTCTCTAAGAAACTATTTTGTTGTCGTACGAGCAGTTTTTTCCTTTTCCATGTGCAACAACAGAAATATGCGGACTGACCAGGGATCATAATAATAATTCAGAAATTATGTCATTCACATTTTTGGACACATAACTCATGTATTCCTTGTGTAAGAAAACCCTTTTGTTCTATTTTCCCTGCTCTTTGTGTTTCATGAGCACATCTCTGATGAGTACACCTCGCCATGAAGACCAGCAGCTCCAGGTCATTTCCTTTTCCAATATGTGCAGCGTTTCAAAACATTTTCCAGGTCGTAACTCCATATATTTTTCAGACCTTAACTTCATGACTGGATGTGAAGATTTTGGTTGTTGTATGCGGATAGTGGCTGGGCAATATGACTCAACTAGACCATATCGCTCTATGGCTAAATATTATTCCTGACAACAACAAATATCACAATATGTAAACTGAAGGAGAGTCATGTTTATTCGGACTGAAAACAAGTTGCACCCTCGTACTTTTATGGACCGTTTGTCCAATTCCCAAACCTTTCAAGGAGGTGGAAACTATCAAATTTAAGGATCAGTTTCCTTTCAGTTTCAGTTCACTTTTTAATTTCCAGAGTGTAGAGTGGTAATCCTGCGTAAAAACACAGCAGTGCTCCAGAGAGTGTGTGTGTGTGTGTGTGTGTGTGTGTGTGTGTGTGTGTGTGTGTGTGTGTGTGTGTGTGTGTGTGTGTGTGTGTGTGTGTGTGTGTGTGTGTGTGTGGGAGCCTCTTACCGGTGGTGGGCCAGGTTGTCCAGGCAGCCCTCGATGAAGCGCATTCGGATCTGCCTGTCAGTGAACCAGCAGACCAGCGAACACAGCAGCTTCTCCGCTTCGTTTATCAGACCCTCAGACAGGTGGATCTACAACACACACACACACACACACACACACACACACAAAATAAACAAATGAAACTACATACAGCTGTTGATACTGAGCGTTCTTCACTTCTGAAGCACTGAACAGCTGCTTTTTAGACTCACTTTTGCTTGAACTAAAGTTTGAATTCTGCTTTTATTGTTGTGATAGTTATTGTGTACATTTGCCTTTTAGTATTTTATGCTTTTTCTCTTAACTGTTCACACTTCATTTTTCAGCTTTCACATTCATAGTTTTGATTGAGGGGAATCAAGTTCAGGTCTCATGAAAGCTGCTGTTTCAGTCTTTGTGTTTATTTCAAGTGCAAGCTGCAACGCTTAAACTGTTAGTTTCATGTTTTTTTTTACTGAGGTTAAAACACTACCTCTAAACATGGGCCCAGTACCTGATGTTTTGGGTTTTGGATATGTGTTGGGTATAAATTATATGATTTTATTAACATCTATTCAGCAGTGGTGGAAATTTAAATTTAACACTTTACTAATCCCGTAACAAACATTATTTCTAATAGAGCTGCAACGATGAATCGATTAGTTGTCAACTATTAAATTAATCGCCAACTATTTTGATAATCGATTAATCGGTTTGAGTAATTTTTTAAGAAAAATGAGTCAAAATTCTCTGATTCCAGCTTCTTAAATGTGAATATTTTCTGGTTTCTTTCCTCCTCTATGACAGTAAACTGAATATCTTTGGGTTGTGGACAAAACAAGACATTTGAGGACGTCATCTTGGGCTTTGGGAAACACTGATCCACATTTTTCACCATTTTCTGACATTTTATAGACCAAACAACTAATCGATTCATCGAGAAAATAATCAACAGATTAATCGACAATGAAAATAATCGTCAGTTGCAGCCCTAATTTCTAACCACAAATAACCGGCCTACACTGACCCACCACTGCTGAAGGAACACAGTAAAAACTTTGTAGATGTGGATGTGAAGTCGTACCGCGTCCTCGTCCTGGACCAGGTCCCACAGCAGAGTGTTGCCCTTCTTACACACGTTGTCCAGGTTGATGTCAGTCACAGCGTGGCTGCTGGAGTACTGGTGCTTATGGACGGCCGGACCTGCAGAGGAACACAACACACACACAATGTTTATTTCTCCAACTTGTCGATTTAGCTGGTTTGAGCTCGATTTATTCTTTAACGGTTGTTTCAACAGCTGATTAAAAAACACCCTCTAGTGTTGGTGAGAGTAACTGCAGTTGCGTCCTTCGTTGTTGAGGCAACTGAACTCTTTACAAACTTCTTCTCCACACAAAATTATTGTTTCACCAACGCCATCTTGTGAAGCCGTCAGAGGAACCCTAACCCTTGCACCCTATCACCAGTGTTGGAGTCAAGTTAACACTATTTAGGTTAGGCTCAAATGTTATCAAAAAAAGTTAAGTTAATCTTGGAAAGTGTTAATTTAACACTTTATGTTTTATAAACTAGTTAGGTATTAATTCTTACCAGTGTACAGTCTGTTCACAAAGGAAACAAACATGTAAAAATACAATATACTAAGATGATAACAGGCTAACAAAAAACTAAAGCATATCACTCTATAGCTGAAGATTATTCTTATATAATTAGTATTCAGAAATATTTCTCATTAATAGTAACTATAAATATCACAATATGTGAAATCGCTATAACTACAGTACTTAAATTGTGTAGTCATGTGTGTACTGAGACTGAACAGCAATATTTTCTCCAGATGTTTCAGCCTTTTTTTGCGCAATTCCCAAACTTTTCAAGGCCTGGAAACTGAAACACTCATTCTCCAGACTCTCCCTGTGGGCGACACCCACCTTGCACCAGGTGCTCATGGTAGATGGAGGCCAGGTTGGGGAGGTGCTGCTGCAGGTGGGAGCTGAGCTCGGCGTGGGAGTTGATCTGGACCAGCTCCTCCTCGCAGCCCGACTCCTCCCCGTCGAAGTCGGCCATGTTCTTCTCCGACTTGGCGCTGACCTGGGAGCTGCTGCAGCTCACGTCGTCGGCGCTCAGCATGTCCTCCACCATGTGACTGGGGAGGGAAGACAGTTAGAGGATTTATACAGGAAGCAAACAGGCAGATTTATTTTAATGGATACATTTTTGTGTAAGGAAACTTAATGAGCAACAGTCATTGTGGAGTCTGTGCATGGTGTTCTGTTACGCTAACTGTCAAATCGTTAAAATCTCATTTCCCATGTTTACTTGACAGGAATGATAGCAGGCATCATTTCTGTTGTGATTGCATTTGGAGAGCTGGTGATGGTGACAAAGTTGCAGAATAATGTCTTCAGTTGTGTCGAGTCTCTCCAGGTTTAGTTTTAGTTTCACAATACACCGTGTGCCTTTCTGTTGTCTGTTGAAGTGTGAAGCTGCCGAGAAGCAGAGCAGGTGTGGAGGAGAGCCGGCCTACCCTTCATGGTGGTGGTGGTGATGGTGGTGGTGGTGGTGGTGCTGGGGGCCGATGAAGCGCCGGCAGTTGAAGAGCTCGGTGCCCATGGCCTCTCCCAGGAAGTCCCCGGGCCGGGGCAGGCAGGGGGGCTCCTGAGGCCCCTGCGCCATCTGGGAGGGGCCCATGTCGGGCTGCGGCTGCTGGCTCTCCCTCTCCGGCCCCTCGGGCCGAGCGGAGGTCGAGGCGGAGCAGGCGTCCAGCATCCTCATGCGGCCCTCCAGCGACGTCGACGCCGCCGTAACCATGGCGGCGGCGGTCTCGGGGTTAAAGGGGAGAACCTTGGGTTTGGGTCCGCCCCCTGACCCGCCGGGTCCCGCCCCCTGGCCCGGCCCCTCGCCCAGCGCCTCCCCGGCCTTCCTCTTCCTGACCTCCACCTGCTCCCGGGGCTCCTTCTGCTGCCCGCCCTCGGCTGCCGACCGGTTCCCCTCCTCTTCCTCCTCCTCTTCGTCGTCGTCGTCCTCCTCGTCGTCTTCCTCCTCGTCGTCCTCCTCCTCCTCCTTCAGGGCCTCGCTGTCGGCCATGTCGTCGGAGTGCATCTCGCTGCCGGGGCTGCCGGCCGATTGGCTGGCTCGGCTGGAGGCGGCCTCGTTGCTGGACGCCTCGCTGCGGCCGCTGCTGCTGCCCGGCCCGCTGCTGCCCTCCTCCACGCTGTTGGCCGTCTCATCTGAGCTGCCCTGCATCGACTCCTGAGGGACACACACAACACGCATCACACACACGTTCATCAGTTTGGGCGCGGTGGACGCCTACAGGTTAGACCAGCGGTTTGAATCCTGGACCAGCTGGGAAAAAAACTGGAGAAAAAATAGCTGAGCTGCACAAAAAAACAAAAGAAAACGTCTTTAATTTCCTTTTGTCTTTAATGTCATTTTGTGCAACTACACACCGCCAGTTCCTATGTTTTTGTTTTTTCTTGGAGTGAGAATTAACTGACCGACTGACAATAAACGCCAATACTATTATTTTGCAGTATGAGTCATTGAGTTGCAGTGAGGTGCTTAACAGTATCAGAATCACTTTTTCTTGCCAAGAACAATAAATATCCAGGATCTGTCTTACTATCGTTTGTGCAGACACATATTGAGAACTTGTTTCACAATGCATCTCTGCAAAGAGAAATCAGTTTATCTTATTTATCGTTAGTTTTCATTTATACAACTTGTTTTTGTTTCCTCCTTGTTGAGTTTTGCCACCATTTAGTTTCTTTCATCCAATTCAGTTAAGATCTTTTTTCTTTTCGTGTCTTTGGAGGTGACATGTTTTTAGAAGCCACTAGTTTTTTAATCTGACATGCACACATTTTTTTTTCTGTGGTTTATAATCTTGCATAAGCAATTGAAATGTTTCAGGTTCAATGTGTCCAGCAACAGCCATGTGTTGAAGTGTCTTTGATCACTGAAGCTCTACCTGCTCTGGTTAAGACTCCATCTTAACGACAGCTAAAATGCAAATGTATAAAAAGAAAAATGACGAGGATTATAGCATCCAGGTCTGGCTGATGGAGCGTGCGTGTGTGTATGTGTGTGTGTGTGTGTGTGTGTACCTCTGTGTCAGAAAGCCTCTGCTGGCTCCTCTTGCTGCCAGTCATCATCTGGTCGTCCATCTCCATGTCGCTGCCTCCGCTGTGCTGAGTGTCGCTGTTATCGCTGCTGTCCGGACTGGCAGCTGGAGAACCTGAGACCAGAGAGAGAGACAGACTGAGAACCAGAATCCTGATCCCTCTGGACTCTACAGGGGATCAAACCCCCGACACAACATTAACAGCTCACACACGTTGTCATGGTTCTAGGTGGTGAGAGGCCGGGGAAGAGAAGATACACACAGTCAGCGTTGGAAAAGAACATGATGGGGAATCTATCTGAGGCGGGCCTGTCTGTTATTGCTGCAGCTGTGAGCTCATGAGCTGCAACAAATTAATCCTGGAATCATCAGTTTCCTATAAATATCTTGGTGTTAAAAGTGATAACAAGCTAAAGTTTGATGGATGTGCAGGATCAAAATTTAAAGCTGCAACAAGAAACTTCGCAAGTTGGCAGCTCCAAAAAAAGCAGCAAGAGGAAACTGTTTGGAAACGGTTTGAAATTCAATAACCAGAAATCCTGTAATTTGACTTCAGTAAACTGCACACAACTCACTCATGTTTACCAACCCAGCATGCAGTCCATGCAGTATCACAATGGGTCTGGTGAACAAGAAAAAAAACTCTATTCCCACTGTGGCTCTATTGTAATATTCCACAACTTTCCATAATTAAGTCGGAGCACTTCCATGAGCTACAAATTTGATTCCTTCCTGTTTTTTAATGTTGTTTCTCAGCTCAGATCAGTACTAAAGAGTCTGGTTTCTACTCCAGTTGGGCTGAAAACCTCCACTGAATACACAGAACGTGTGCAACAAGGTGTAAATTACATTCTGATATATTCCTGTAAAGTGACTCATTTGTAAAACTCCCTGATAACCCCCCGACTTCCTCAGGGAATTCATCAAATCCGCTGCCTCTCCCTGTCTGGAGTACACCTCCCTGAACCCCCTGTTGGAGTCTGCAGGCTCGTTCCCAGGTGGAGGGGGGTCGGTCCTGTGAGACGGAGGGGGGGGGGGGGGGGGGGGGGGGGGGGCGGACTGACCTTTCTTGTTGCCCATGGGCATGTTGGTGTTGAGCAGGGAGGCGAAGGAGCTCTGCTTGGAGAGCTGGGCCTTGGCTGCCAGGGCGTTGTTCCACAGAGCCTTGATCAGCATGGAGGCCAGGTACAGAGTCTGGAGGGGGGGGGGGGGGGGGGGGGGGACAGGACATAGGACCATTTACCACCACATGATCTAGATGTAGCTATATATTTTTGCATTCTCTGAATATCTCTCCAAAGCATGGGATAGGAGGAGAAACATATGATAGATAAATTCCTCATACTCTATTTTATATGGATTGCAAACTATTGGTTTATGAACTGGATCAAATACACAGTGTTTGGCACTAATGGATGCAGATGCAGATTTTGTCCTGTTTGTGTATTGTGTCTTGTGCTTAGGGGGCTGTGTTTGTATGTTTGTATATTTGCTGTTTTTCCATTGTGGGATATCTCCTGGAGTGTTAATTGTGAGAGGTTTATGTTTGGATGATGTTTATGTTTTTTGTTTATGTTTATATTTATGTTTGGAATGATATCTATGTATTGTGCTGTTAGATGATGGTGGGTTAACATGCCGGAATGTTTGGTTTGTTGTCAGTTAATGTGTCTGAATAATTCCATGAGGGATGGGTCATGTAAATGACCAGACACGAAAATAAAAATATTCATTCATTCATTCATATTCATATAGCACAAGTCTTATTTCGTGTTATTTTGCTGTTTCAGTTTGATTTCTATTCTTATGCTTGCCAGTAGGACTTGCATGTGAGATGGTAGGATTTTCATTAGGTCCTTGCTGAAGTGCCTGAATGTCTGAAATGGCTGTACTGCCTTTGATTTAAGATCATCATGCACTCTGTTTGTAAGACCATGCTGTTTTGCTGCTAGTATGTGAGAGCAGGAGAAGTTGTGCGTCAGTGAAATCTGTCCTATTGGAAAACCTTTTTTTTTTGTTAATTTCTCTTCCTCCTCTTCAAAACATCAATTGTTACTTGTTCAAAAACAAAGTCTACTTGTATAACTACTACGTTTTAAACAACTTTATCTTACTTCAATCCAGGCTGTGCTAAAATATGGGTAGGTGAGCAGCTGTATGTTTGTGTGTGTGTGTGTGTGTGTGTGTGTGTGTGTGTGTGTGTGTGTGTGTGTGTGTGTGTGTGTGTGTGTGTGTGTGTGTGTGTGTGTGTGTGTGTGTGTGTGTGTGTACCTGCTCGGTGTGGGCGCTGGGGTGCAGGCCGGACACCAGGTTGAGGACGTGGCGGAGCGGCACTGGATCCAGGTTTTTGATCAGGGAGGGGAAAAGGTCGTGGATGTACCTGCTGCAGTGTTTCAGCTGCAACAAGAGGAGATCAGACAGAGATCAGGCAACAGAAAGGAATTCTGGGAGAGCAGAAAACACTCAATTCCTCATTAAGTGGTACAGAAATCCTGTACCCACAATACTGTGTTAGTATAGAACTAACACAGTAGTAGTAGAACACAGTACTAACATTTATTTCTGTACTTATTAAAGCGGGGCAACAGGGGTGAATAGGGGAATCTTTTTTTACATGTTGGATTGGACAAGAATACAAACACTTTTTGTATTATGACTTGAATTTATTTTGTTATTAACATATTCAAATGGGTTAATATTTCACAAAAAAATGGGCCAATTTGCATAGCAGTTAAAACTTTTTTCTCCTCAGTGCATTTTTCTGTTTCATCTGATGAAAAAGTAAAATGGGCAATTTACAGAGGGAGATTTGGTCTGTGATCCACAAAGGATTTTGATGATTTACAAGACATATAAGTTGATGTATATGGTGAAAATCTATTACATGAGAAATACCCCATATGATAGAAATGACAAAAGATATTTTTAAAAAGCCTGTTTAAATTACCAGCTTTTTTTTTTTTAAGAAGCATCATGTCAAATTTGGTGGCCATAGCTGATTGTGGGCTTTGTGTACTGGATGCAGCTGGTATAAAAACATAAACTAACTATTTATAGTTGTTTTTGCTGATTGTTGATTTTTTCTTCATGATTAAATGAACCAATCCAGCCAAAATCAACTTTTTCCCCCTGTGGTGCCTGGCCTTAATAATAATACTGTAATGACTAATATTGCTTGTTTCTACAGTCCATGTCCACACAGCAGTGAACAGGTTGATGCTCTGGAACAAAGCCACAGTGTTGATCTGTCTCTCACCTGAGCTGCGGCCCAGATGCAGTCCACATGCTGGGTGCTGAGCCGGCCCTCTGCAGCCAGGAAGTTCAGGATCACTTGGCACTGTTTAATGATCTGGAAAACACACAAACAAAATGGCCGCCGCCTCAGTATCAGACAGGAAAACTACCGCCAATCTAGTGTTGGACTGTTCAAGTGAAGGTACTGGGAAAGAACCGTGGCCCCGATTTGAGAAACGGTTCTATTACTGAATTTAGTTGTTTTTCACTGTACCATTTACTATCATCAGCTTGCATGACTTTCATACTCACAAATGTAAATCCTTGCGAAGATTGTTTAGAGAGACATGAAGTTTGACTTGTATTTTTACCAAAAAATAATTGAAGATGATCATGCGTTGTTTGGAGGACGATGCCGTTTTGCTGCCAGTATTTCATAGCAGATGTGTGGCAGCAAAATCTCTCCTATTGGAAACACTTTTTGTGGTTTCAAAAGAATTATGAATTTTTATTTGATCTAAAACAAGTTTTCTCGTACAGCTATTACATTTGAACCTACTTCAAGTCTTTATTTTATGGAATTTAAATTGTTTGTGGAAGTGTTTGGCTGGCTAGTAGAAGACTCATTTCAAGTTTCCTGATGAGGCGTGCCACGTCCTTTTACAACATCAGATTGTTTCTGGTTTTGCATATTGTTTTTTGGACATGTAACGTTACCATATTAAAGCATTGCTAAGTGAATGTCAGCAGTAATGTTGTTATGTTGTTGAAGCAAGCTATTATTGTTTTGTCCTGTTAGAGTCCAAACTGACACCTGAGCTGGTATCTGGATTAAAGTTACAAATTTGGCATTTGCGACAAAATGACTCCCTTCACATGACTGGATGTGAGATCTCACCTCGATGTGCAAATTTGGTCCGAATATGTGCTCCACCACGTTGTTGTGGATTAGCCAGTCAGCGAGCTCCTTGGCTATAGAGCTGGAGGGACGAACCAGACAGAGAAAGACTTCATTAGTTAAGTACAGTAAATGCATTAACCAAGTAAAACAAAGGCTTTTTTAAATTTCTCATGAGTTGAATGTCGTGGATTCACTGAAGACTGAACCTCTTCATTAGTTTCAGTGTGTGTGTGTGTGTGTGTGTGTGTGTGTGTGTGTGTGTGTGTGTGTGTGTGTGTGTGCAGTGTTGTGGAAGCAGACTTACGTTTCTGTGTCGGACACCAGGGACTCGTTGTTGCAGACGTCGTTGAAGGTGTGCAGCTGGTTCTGAGGAAACACAGGAACATGCTTCATGTTGAGCGGGGCGGTAATACATCATGAGCACAGTCTGAGTCTTTATACATGTTCATTTCACCACACCAAAACGTTCTAATTTAATACAAGAATTCATTTTGAAGGCCAACTGGCTCTTGTCTGTAGAGCTGATCGCTAATTCAGCAAATATTCATCTAATATGTGTCCAAATGTCCAGGAGCTTTATTTACCTAAAGACAACAAAGCACCAGTCCTTACAGCATCATTATAGTGTAGGTAATCATCTGTATCTTTCAAATATTGAACAGGGAGCAACAGGCAAAACCTTTGTTTGAATGAAAGTCTTCACAAATGACTTCCAATCTCCATTTTGGTCCTTTCCCCCCCATTACAGTTCAGCTAGGGTTAGACCAATACATCAATCTGCCAAAATATCTGGCCGATAGCCAGAGCTACTAACACTAAAAGAATTTCATCAGTCTGGTTTCAGTGGGGAGTTTTAGTGTCCCATGATGCTCTGAATGCTGTTTCAGAGGCTTTTCCATTCTGACAAGAAGAAAGCTGTGGAGGAAACACTGAATCCCTGTAATGAGTTTGGCTCTGCCTGGTGTGTGACTCACGGTGATTTGGCTGAGTCCGGCCAGCCTCATGGTGAGCGTGGGGGACATGAAGTACTTGAAGGCCAGGTCCAGACTCTCCTTGTCGAAGCACAGCGCGCTGTCCAGCGGCTCCTTCACCGTGCTCCACATCAGGTCGGCCATGTTGCGCGCGGCGCTCTGCCGCAGCTCCTGGTCCGACAGCTTACACAGATATCTGCACACACAGGACAACTTAACAAGCTGGCTCACCTGCCAAGGGCTGGGAACTGAAACAATAAGCACTTGGCAAGAACAATTTCTACTGGCTAAAATACTTTATATACATTTTTCAGAGAAACACATCACAGTTCTCACTGCCATTTGTGGATAGAATCTGGTACTGAGACAAGAGCAGATTTAGAGTTTTCATTTAAAGGTGCATTAATAAGATTTTCCTGTCCCATAGCCCAAAATGACCATAATAGAAATGCCTTGCAACACCAATGACGCAACAATTACTTTGCCAGCTGCAGAGATTTGTGGCTTTCAAAACTGACTTTCTGGCCCAAACTCTGTTTTTGAGTAACCAGAATAAACAGTTGGCACACTGATCCGTTCTGTCTGCCCCTGTTCGTTCATTTCAACTCATTTTCAACGTCCGCCGCCCTGCCATCAGCCCCGTCTGCGGTCCGGACACGCCCGTCTGTCAGATTTTCATCGTTTTGACGGACAGAAAGTTCAACCCAGCTGAGCGGACGGATTTGTCAAATCAGAGGCATTCCTACGTTTATTTTGGGAAAAATCGAGCGGTGAACACAGAGACGACGGTCCGACCGAAACAAAGACAAAACAGAGAAAGCCTGGTGGAACGGTGGGATGACTGGAGGTTTTCCAGCTCAGCTTCTCATTGAATTTAAACTGTAGAGTCGGTTTCTTCTTTTTTCTATCAAGCAGCTCCGTTATGAGCGACGCTTCCTGTTGTGTTCTTGCCTCGCCTCCATGCTGATGTTCAAAACAAACCAACAGAAATCTATCCGTCAATAATTTTGCTTGTTTTCTGATGGATCAGTGTGGCTGCAGCCTATGAATCACATTGAAACTGGGGATGCACCGATGATGACACTGTGATCAGGTGTATAACCGGCTAAAGCAGGGGATCAGAGAATTTCCTCAAAACTAAAATCCGGTACCAAGAACCACATCCAGCATGTCAAAAACCAAACTAGACTTGATTTTCAGCCTGTTGCACACACACACACACAGTAGGATAAGATGAGATGTTTCTAACAGAGAAAAATGAATTACATCTCAATCATTCCTGTCCAGTTTTGCTAGGTGATCAATATGATGCATGCTGACAGTGACTGTCAAACAGGCCACATCACTCCACAGCTGAAGATTATTGAGCGCAACACAAATTATCACAACTTGTGAAATAACAGCGCGTCTCCAGCTCTTTCCCAAACCTTCTTTGTCCAATAACCAAAACTTTTCTAACGTTTCAAAACTTCCCTTTTTCTTCCCAGACTCATTTTCACCACATGACTCTCGCAGCGCCGCGTGGGCGTCGCTCTGCAGTCAGATATCCGATCAACAGCCGAGCGCCGCTGACTCATGCAGGCTTGGGTTTGAGCTGGGATGGTTGTGTTGTGGTTTTCAGATCATTTCTGATGAGTTGGGGGGACTACAGTTTCCGCTGAGGGGTTGATGTTTTGCTGATCAAAGGAGATTTAAAAAGGGGATGTTAAGGACAAACGGCTAAAAAAGACCCGAGCTGGACTGAATCCCAAAACGCTGCACTATCCACTTTGAGTAAAAAAAAACATGTTACCTGAAATTCATCACTGAATATTTCAAAAACATAGATGATTACATCTTGAAATCACCAATAACTCCAATCTGTTTTCATTTTGAGTTTTACTCTCATGTAACTCAGCAACCATTTTGTCAGAATGGGAGTCACTTTTTTTCCCCAAAATGGTAGCTATCTCACACTGAAACTAAATGCCATGTATACTCATTCTCAGAAATAATAAGGAACAAGCAATGACACCAATATAGCATTGCGTTATAATGGGTCTTTCAGATAGGACACGGTTTTCATGAAGAGGGAGAGGAGCTATTCCCCGCTCCTTATCTTCTAGTGTTGTGTATATGTTACATAACATCCAAAATATGAGATTCACTGGTAATACATCGCTCAATCTCCACTGCATTTTGAAACACAGCTGGTCTGCCCACTTGGTTAGAAACAAGCTTCCAGGAGAGAGCTTTTCTACCGAGGTCCATATACACTCACCGGCCACTTTATTAGGTACACCTATCTAGTACCAGCTGGTCATCTGTTGCTATAGCTCATTTATCATAAGGACCAACAACTTGTGTGTTCAGAGACGCCCCTTCTGCACACCACTGTTATAAAGAGCTGTTATTTGACCATTTGTGGCCTTTCTGTTAGCTTGAACAAGTCTGCCCATTCTCTGCCATCTTCTGACCTCTCTCATTAACAAGATGTTTTTGCTTACCGGATGTTTTTTTTTTTGTTTTTCGCACCATTCTCTGTAAACTCTAGAGACTGTCACTCTTTGTGTCAGTAAGTTCAAATGCTGTTATTCTGCAAACCCTAATAATGCTGTAATCCTTATTTTTCCCCCTATACTTTTCATTCATATGTTTCTACTCAACATGCTCTAGTGTTGAAACTGTCGGTTGTGTGTTGTGTGTGTTTATGTAACCCCAGTTTGTGACATTCTTCTTTATATGCTATTTTTCTGTTTATTTTATAGTTTCCTTTGCTGTATCCTGTTACCATTTCCTGCTGCAGCGACCCAATTTTCCCACAGGGATTATCTAAATTTCATCTAATCGAATGTAATCTAACTGAAAGTTTCTACAGTCAGTTATGTGCTGAGTGAGTTTCATGACCTGTGGGCCTTTAAAACCTGTTAGAAACCTTTTCTTCCTTGTTGAAACACACACTGTTTGGAGATACACACAACAGGGAAATAGTGTATTCATATGGTGAAATATGAGAGAAAGACACACAGAATAAGCCAAAATAAACACCGGACCTGGCTCAAATACCTTATCTTAATTATACTTTCTACTAAAATTATTAGTACTAAACAATCAGTCGATTAGTCGATAGACAGAAAATTAATCATGGGTAACACTTTACAATAAGGGTGCATTAATTAAGGGTTAATTAACAGTTAACTAATGTGTCTGGTAATCATTTACTAATGGTGTTCATGTTAACTAAGGTATTAATTTATACATTATTTAATAGTCATCTTTATAAACTATTAAATAATGTATAAATTAATACCTTAGTTAACATGAACACCATCAGTAAATTACACATTAGTTAACTGTTAATTAAGGGTTAGTTAATGCTTATTAAGAATTAACTAACCCTTATTAAGCATTAACTAACCCTTAACTGACCCTTATTGTAAAGTATTACCTAATCATTTACAATTTTGATAATTGATTAATCATTTTAGTCATTTATCAAGTAAAAATACCAAACATTTGCTGGTTACAGCTTCATAAAGATTTGCTTGCTTTTTTCTATTTATATATTTTATTATAAAATGAATACTTCTTGTTTTTTTCTTGGCTGCTGGTCATATTAACACCTAATAGTCTTGATTTCAGTTTTATTCTTCAGTATAGAAGCAATTTGAAGAACCACTTTGGGCTCTGGTACCTGGTGATGGGCATTTGTCATTATTTGTGACATTTTATAGACTAAATGATTAATCAAAAAAAACAATTGATCGAACAATAATCGTTAGTTGCAGCCCTGACAATCATCACAGTATTCTGACAAGCCTCTGCTCAGTGTCAGTAAGTGAGACAGAACAGGATGGAGGCAGCAGAGCATCGGCCCGCCTGCGTCACATGACCAGCTCTGCCAGCGCTCTGCCTCCTCCAGGGTCATGTGAGGAGAGGCTGACTGGAGCCCTGGCGACTGTTGCCATGGTGAGGAAAGCTCTTCCTAGCAACAAACGCGTGGCACTTTGGTATTTGGGGGAAAGAGAGTGAGAGCGAGCGAGTGAGCTGTGCGCTGTCTGAGCGAGTGAGATGGAGAGAGAGAGAGAGAGGGAGAGAGAGGGAGAGAGAGAGAGAGAGAGAGGGAGGGAGAGAGAGAGAGAGGGAGAGAGCAGGAGAAGGGGAGAGAGAGAGAGAGAGAGAGAGAGGGAGAGAGCGGGAGAAGGGGAGAGGGAGAGAGAGAGAGAGAAAGGGAAACAGAGAGAGACAGAGGCAGAGACAGCATCAGAGAGAGAGAGAAAGAGAGAAAGAGAGGGAGGGAGAGAGAGAGAGAGAGAAAAAGAGAGAGCTCTCAGACAAATCGACAAAGTCTAGTTCCTTCGCTTCGCATGCCAGCAATATCAAATCCATCAAATCCAGCTCATCAGAATAGGCAGAGCAGAGAAATAGATATTCTGCATTCTGTGAGATTCAACTGAAAGACTGTACTTCAATATGGACATCCACCATTTCCCACAGCATTTAAAGATGCAATAAGTAACATTTTACTGCCCTATAGCACAAAACGGTGATAATATATCTACGGGGGTTGATAGGGTTGTTGATCAATACCAATGACTCAATGATTATTTGGCCAGCTGCTGAGATTTCTGGCTTTCAAATCTCACTTTCTGGCCCCTGCTCTGTTTTGGATCAGAACCTGCCCACCAATCCTCTGGATAAGCTAAATTCCTGCCAGCCTGACTTGGACAGGAGAGCGTTTGGATGCTGTGCTGCTGGTGGGGAGACAAGGTGTTCAACAAAATGGCAGCTATTCATTCAAATCCGGGCAGGATATGAGACAGGCCCGGGGCGATGTCTAGGAGCTCCGACTGGAACTGCGAATCTCCTCCTCGGCTCTACTTTTCGTCACCTTTCCGATGCCTGAAAATAACAACAGCTGAGCAGAGGAGTGGCTGTGATGCGGGTCAGGGAGGGAGACGCACTCTGCTGTTTCTGAATCCCAAAAATTTAATTCAGCAGCCTCCTTCTCCGTTTCACCAACCAGGCAGGTTTTTAGAACAGTACAGTGACTCCAAAATAACGGTTGGTCACCTGCCGAATGTGGCTGCTGGAGGAGAGAAATTTACCGAAAAAAACTGCTGAATGTCACCAGCTGATAATTTCCTGCCCTGCTCCTAATTCGAAGGAAACTGCTGCCTCTGTAAACACTGTGACGTGTTTTCAGTTTGGAGTAAACTTACCGTATTACATAGGTGCGGAACGGTATTATGTGCTGCATGACCGCGGGAATGTGCAACCATATTCGGATCTGTGGGCAGAACCAAAAACATAATAAACATTAAAACAAACTGATGCCAAGACACAAAAAGCAGCAGAGAATCTGAACTGGATGCCTGTAAAACTACATGTATCTTATTTGTTGGGTCAATAAATAAATCCATCAACAATGTAGACCTAGCTGTATATATGATGAAACATTATGCTACTGAGAAAACGGCTCCATGTATTGTAGACAGACACATCAAATGTTTAAATACGTTTGCATTTTTTAGGCATGAGATCAGGGAACTGACAATTTGTGCATCAACAAACAGTAAATTCCAGCAACACTTGCAGTACTGAAACAAAAGATTTGTTAGTAAAACTGAAACTTTCCACAGGGTTTGACGTAGAGCTGCAACGATTAATCGATTAATCGATTAGTTGTCAACTATTAAATTAATCGCCAACTATTTTGATAATCGATGAATCGGTTTGAGCAATTTTTTAAGAAAAATAAGTCAAAATTCTCTGATTCCAGCTTCTTAAATGTGAATATTTTCTGGTTTCTTTACTCCTCTATGACAGTAAACTGAATATCTTTGGGTTGTGGACAAAACAAGACATTTGAGGACGTCATCTTGGGCTTTGGGAAACACTGATCCACATTTTTCACCATTTTCTGCCATTTTATAGACCAAACAACTAATCGATTGATCGAGAAAATAATCGACAGATTAATCGACAATGAAAATAATCGTTAGTTGCAGCCCTAGTTTGACGTATCCTGACCAAGGCCACAGGCCAAAACACATCACTAATTACAAAGTATTAATTTTACTAAATCTTAATCTTTGTTCTCAGTGCTGCAGGCGTTGCTCGAATTTCTTCTTTCCCAGGGGAGTGAAGCTTACCAGCTAACTTATAAATGTTTGGCTCTGGCTGATAACCAGTTTCTCAGCCCCGTTAAGGTGCAATGTGTAGCATTTTAAACATGAATATATTATTGTCAAATTGAGTGTGATACCTCTGTAAAATGACTGTAAACAAATGAAAGCATGGTGAACACGATTGGTCGCCTCTGTCTCACTCCAGCAGTATTGTTAATGCTAGTGTTTCTCAAAATTAAGACTACATTTCCCATAAACCCTGTAGCGCCCTCTTCCTATTTTGTGCCGTAAAGCAATCCAGCAGATTTTCCTCAAAATGTTCTTAGCAACGGTCTCGTTTGTTTACAGTAATTATACTAATGTCTCAAAATTCATGTGGTAATGATTTATAGATGTTAAAACGCCACACATCACTTTAAAATAAGCAGTGATTTTTAAGCGAGCACACTGCTAGCTGAACTCTGAATGGGCTTTCAGACAGAAATCCTAACAGGGAGAAAGTCTCTTCTCCACTGACAGCGGTGTCAGTGATGCTGTAATTAGCGTCAGTGTTTGTGTGGTGAGACTCACGTTGGAGACGATGGTGATGAAGGCGTGGGCGATGGGGAAGGGCAGGCTCTCCGGGGAGCCCGACTCGAAGCACTCCTTCATCAGGGAGAGGCCGTGCTTCCCGCAGAACAGGCAGACGTAACGCAGCAGATGCAGCGGCACCTCCACATCCTGCACGACAGCAGAAGAAGAAGAAGAAGAAGAAGAAGAAGAAGAGATCAGTGTTACTCTCCCTGCAGGGACGCTTGTCTTGGGCGTCACGCCAGAGACACCGAGGACATTAAACTGTACAAGATAGACACATCACTGAGAAGAATGTGGATATGTGTGGATGTGTGTGTGTGTGTGTGTGTGTGTGTATGTGTGTGTGTGTGTTAAATGTGATTACTGAATATGTTGATTTGTTAAGAGGTCAGGTGATTGAACAGAAAGGCAAATTCAGAGTTCTTATGTTTTATTAGCTTTGAAAAATGTGTTTTGTTCAGTGTTCAATATTACCTCCCGCCAAGTACTAAATGTCGATAAAATGTGTAATTTCTGAGTTCTGCTGCACTTAAAAATGAATTACAAACTTGATTTGACTTGATTTAAACTCTAGATACGCTTTATTAGTAGGAGAGATCAGGGGGTTTGGAAAGGGGAGGGCAGTTTTATATTTTGTGTATTATATGATGATCTTGTATTATGTATACCAGAACCTTTTGAAAATTCAATAAAGAGATGTTTAATAGATGCGCTTTATTTGGATCATCCAGTGTTGATACTCAGCTCACTATCAGTAGATGTTCAACAAAGTGTCAGTTGCCTATTTGCTGCATCTCTACAGAACCCTAACCGCATTTTTAAACTTAAACCCAAACCTAATCTGACCCTATTTCTAACAAGAACACAAACCCTAACCTTAACTCTAGTCCAGACATTGAATATCTATACAGACCGCTTTTCACACAATTATGAGTCTCACTTGAAACCCAGTAGACTTTTTAGTGATACTTTATTGTTACTTGATAGGAAGCTGAGCATCAACACTGGATCATCCAAATAAAGTGTGACTAAACTCTAAATCTGTTTGTCTCTATATTGAGAGTTTCACGTAACACCCGACTGAACACATAAAACTGAAAACAGGTGGCATATTTACTTATTTATTTTAGCCGGTAAAAACAATTCATGGCAGGGTAATTGTTTTTTTTAGTTTACCAGCCCTTTGTGGACACTGGGTTTGTTAAGCTGTTGATTGTGTTAGAGGTTTACTGCCGCTGTGACAACTGAATGTCCGCTGTGGGATAATCAATCAATCAAGCAAGCAATCAATGAAGGAATCAATCCATCTCTATCCAGCCCGCTCTTCGCTCCGTCCCAAAGCCACTGCCCCTGTGCTTAATGAAAACTTTATTATGGTGGGAAGGTACGGGCCGGCGAGCCAGAGGGACACGTTACTGTTCTCTGGGGGACAATGACTTCATCTGCAGGAAACCACACTGAATTTAATAAGAGCGAGAAGCTTGGAGCTCAGCGGGGGAAAACCGCTCAGCCTCCTGGACTGCGGTCGTGTTGAAGAGACTCGCTTTTAGCTCGATTCTGACGCCTTCAAATTTGCATCCGAGAATAAAGAAGCGGCATCAGGACCATGGGACGAAGAAATTATTTTCAATGACTTTCAAAGTCTTGTTTGGTGAGATTCAAGACCTCAAACTCGTCTTGTTTTGGGGTGAGACATGACACCGGTCAAAATCAGACATTGTAGATGATCATGATCTTGTCCTGGTGATGTGTTGATGCCAGGATGGAGAGAGATGAATTTGGGTGCTATATTTTAACTACTTAAGTACTTTCAAGGTCACCTATTCATTTTCAAAAACGTAAGGTGTGCAATTTTTTTGTATATGTGTGATCTTCTACATTTCATTCTTCGTATGGCTCTGTTCAGACTGCCAGCCCAAATCAGATTTTTGGCATATGCAGATTGGAGTCAGATTGCTGTTGTTGTTGGTCCATTTGTAGTGGAGATGACAGGTTTTGCTCTGTGTTTTATTGTTTCTGTTCACCTGCCCAGGGACTACAGATGAAAATTAGCTAGCAGCTAAATCTGGTACAAAGCATCTTCTCTCTTTGTTTGAGATTCATGTATTTTGTACATGGTCCCTGATAAAAATAAACTCAATAAACTAAACTAAAGGTTTTCTTCGTCTTCACGGTTAATGGTGGGAGTGTGGGTTTTGTCTTTGTTTTAATGAATCTGACCCCTCGCCCTAAAGTAGAAGCCGTAACCATAAAAGCCCCAAAAATGCCCTCAGTCAACTCTCTATCCCATCGATATTTGGTCCTTTTGTACACAGAAGTAGAACGGACACACACACACACTCATGTTTGATATCCAAAAACACAACTCAGCTGGGTCCACACAGTACAAAACAAATCCAAGCCGAGGCTCCGTGCACAGAGCCGATCGGAGCAACCTGAAACCTCACCTCAGAGGACGTTTATATTTGGATCTTGGACGTTGAGAATCAGACTTCTGAGATTAGGCTGACAGATTCTGGGATAACCGCTCAGGTCACGTGACAAGATAAACTTCCACCATTACTGAAAAGCGAAACTTATCTCAGATCAGCGTCTCATTTGCGTTACATTTTTGGGGTTTAGCTGACGCTCTTCTCCAACAGCGACAAAAGCAGCTGAAGAATTGACCGTGAGATATTAGCATGGAGACGGAAACAAAGGCAATAAAGCGGAAAAGGAAAACACAGGCACTTTTCCACAAGGCAACACAACCAACCATGTGATATTTTAGACATTTTAGATATTTCACTGCAGATGGTCATGCAGTGGCAGTCAGTGTACAAAGAATCAAACTATTTCGGACAGCAAACATCACACTACCGGGTCTGAAGTCAATGCGGTGCTTCGTTTTTTGTTTTTTTTCCCACAAACCTGTCCTTTTTTCCCCCCGTACGAACCTGCCAAAATTAATTTCCGCAAACAAGCACACCGCTGTCATTACCGCTCAAAATCATTTCCCATGCTTTTCCAGGCTATTTGTGCCATTACCAGACTTTTCAAAACCTACAAATGATCAAATTCCTTTGCCATATTTTGAGCCATATCTTGAGTTTTTTTTCCACACAAACCTGTCCTATTTTGCCCCCGTACGAAAGTGCCGACATTAGTTTCCGCAACAAGTACACCGTGGCCTTAAACAAGCAACTAAAAGTAAAGAGCGTAAAGGTTCAAGGCCGTAAACCTTCAGTCCCTACAGCGATCATGTGAAGAAGTAACAAAAAAGATCAAAACGTTTGACAATGCTTGCCGCACATGGGCCTTATTCAAATGATCCATCCTTGATGAAGCCTGATTTCCTCCCTCCCAGCATGCCTCGGGCCTAAATCTAGTATCCCCCCCCCCCTCCTCTTGTGAATGCAGCACAGCTGTTCGGGCTCTGGGCACGGCACTTGTTCGTGCGGCTTCCCAATAAAACAGAAATAGTTTCAGGATGGCATAAATCACAGAGATATGACCGGCAGGAGAACAAGACGACAGGGACTCGTTTCACATTTACAGTCCTGGCATTCGGCGGACAGTCTTGTCCACAGCAGCTTACGGTGAAGGAGCAGGCAGGGGCTCCGGCTCCCTGAAGCCTGGACAGGGATCAAACCTGCCGCGCTTTGGTTACGGGACCGGTGGCATCAAGCAACTACTAAATACTTTTCCTACATTACTTAAAGGATATTATACTGGTGTGTTTTGTTAAATTTGTGCCATCGCCTAGATTAGCCCCTCTCCTTTCCATTCTTCCTCTCTGGTTTCTGCACACAGTCAGAAAAGTTGGAGATATCAGAGCTCGTTTTTCTCCTTCAGAAGAAGCCATTTGCAGCCATTCATTCTTGTACAGTATGAAAGACCAAGATAAACCGTCACAGTAAACATGAAGCCTTCACTTGGTTCGGTCAAGCCAACCAAAACCAACCAAAGAAATGGAAGTCTCCTCCAGGAAATAATCCCTCAGAAACACGCCGCCTTTTTGTTTAGCGTGGCTGTTAGCTGGGACAACAGTTTCAAGCTCGGTTTGACATCGTAAAGTCGAATAAATCCAATTACATATGGCATGCAATGTAAATCAGACGAAGACAGTAGTAAACTGGCTATAACTCCAAATGACAGTGGCGTTAACATCTTAACAGGATTTGATTATTTTGGCTGATGTTCACTATGATGTAGATAGCAGCAGAGCCATATAACTGTCGACTACAACATTTCAAACACTAGCTCAAGAGAAAAACAACAAATATTGCAATATGTGAAATAACGGTGGGTCAAAAATTTATAAAATGTGCAGCCATGTGTGTCATTCATTTCCCATGCTTTTCCAGGCTATTTGCGCCATTACCAATTTTTTCAAATCCTAGAAATGATCAAATTCCTTTGCCATATCTTTTTTAGAAAACCTCTTATCAGACTGAAATTCTGCGTCGATGTGTGCAGCTGTGTGAATGTGAATGTGAAGCGGAGCGTTGCTGAAATAGAGCATGCATGACCAGTCGGCCTTCCCTAGATAAATAAAAGCCACAGAAGAAAAAAACAAAAACTAAAATAAATCAGGAGGCTTTGTCAGGGAAGGAGAGACTGAATATTGGTACAAAAACTTGAGTGACAGTCACACTGATTGTCTCCTGTGTTTTTGAGATGGAGCGGTGAAATCAACAGTAAAAAAAAAAAAAAAGAAGAAGGGGCGGACTGCTTACGTTCATGTCGCAGAAGGAGCCGAGGATATTGCTTTCGTGAGCAGATATGTCCTGGAGAAAAGAGACAGAGGAAGAGAGGAAGGAGCAGAGGAAGAGAGGCGATGCATTTCAAAAAGAAGTGTTGGCAAAACTGTTATCCTAATAGTCATATATAGTTATTACAAGGCTTTGTTTAACACTGAGGTCTAATTCAGCGGTCTGTTATTTCTGAACACCAGACCGATGTTTCACACTCAAAAGATATTGGCATGATGATGCTACAGGAGGAGGGATGGGACGATATTCTTATCTCACGATATGATTCGATATAAAATATGGGGTTCGGATTCAATACAACCAGGATACGATGCAATAAATAAAAGTTAAATGACGACAAAGTCTGACTGTGCAGAATTATGTTTATTTCTGAGCCACAAATCTTTCCAGCGATGCCATTGGCTGCTGGAATGTAAACAACAATTTAAAAATGTCGTTACAAAGTGACAATAATATAATTTGGATGGAGAGCTTGTGAAACTGTGATGGTCAAGAGTCTCATTTGTGATTACTACAGCAGAATAACATGGAGCTGATATCACCATTCATGTTCCTGACCCACAATACGCATTGATATTAGGACTGAACAATTAATCGAAATTTTATCGCAATATGGCCTACTGCAATTTTCAAATCGCAGGAGGCGCAATATTTGTTAAAGGTGAAATGTGTCAAAATACCATTTTAAATGAAAAATTGTGGTGCTGCAGAGATGTCCTGGCCTACACATCATATTCTACAGACTTAAGAAAACATCTTTGTTTGGTACAGATCCCCGCAAAAATCACACCATAATCATTTTAATACATTTTTCAATGAAAATGAGAATAACGATGTAAAAATTATCATTCCCTCTAATATCGCAAATCATGTCGCAATTGCAATATCAGTCAAAATAATCGCAATTAGATATTTTTTCAGAATCATTCAGCCCTAATTTATATAGTGAATTTCGATATATCGTCCCATCCCTATAAAGGAGAAAAATGGGTTATATCTCAATCATATTTGTTCTAAACTAAACAGTCAAAGTTGATATTGTTCAGTTTAAGTGATGGATCGATACTTGGTATTGACAGTGAAAAAGCTACATCAGCACATTCTTCCTACAGAGCTTCTTGGCAAAGTCGTTTTTGATCAAGAAACAAAACACCACGAGTCCAGAGTCAATCGGCCTGGCGGTGTGTTGGGCGTATGCTCCGAGCGGTTCTTACCTCTATGGTGGGGTGTGTGTTGTGTTTGTAGGCTGTGTAGAGGGGGAACTGGATCTGGAAGATCTTGGCAGCACACAGCAGCAGCTTCTCCCTCTCCTCTGTGCTCCAGGAGCTGAAGGGGTCCTGGCTGTCCACACCGCCGCCGGCTCCGGCTTCACCGGCCCCAGATCCGCTGCCTCCCTCCCCGGGCCCGAGCGCTTCCGCCTGGGCTTGACCCGGCTGGCCCGCCCCCTGACCCTGACCCTGACCCTGGCTCTGGGTCTTGTTCTGGTTCAGGTCGGGGGCGTCGGCGTCCTCCTCGGCGGAGTCCCTCTCCACGTTCACCGGTTCGTCCTCCCCGGGCGAGGAGGGCTGGGGGAGGGGCCCGGGTACGGCCACGCCCCCGCTCCATTCTGACCCCGCCCCCTCCGCCCCGGTCACATCCCCCGTGTGGGCGTGGATGGAGCAGAGGCGGTCTCTCAGGCTGCTGATCTGGGCGATGACCAGGTTGATGAGAGCGTAGACCAGCTGGTTGAAAACCTCCAGGTGCTTGTACTCCTTGAAGCAGCAGAGACATTGTCTGGAGGGGAAAGGGGAGAACAAGATGTTAAAAGGGGCAATATGTACCACTTTTACTGTCACATAGCACAAAATGACCATAACACAGTATACCAGTCAACAGTCTGGACCCACCTGACTGAATGTTGTTGAGTCTCTTAAACCCATTTTGATCTAAAGGCTTCTGCTTAAATGCTTGAAATGTGTTTCTTAGACAAATATAAATAGTGAAGTTGATCCTATGTATGAATTTCTTTCCAAAGCCTTTGTCTTTCCATCAAGGCAAAGGGCGGCTACTTTAAAAAAAAGAATTTGTTTAACACTTTTTTTGGTCGCTGCATAATTCCATTTGTGTTATTTCATAGTTTTGGTTCTTTACTATTATTCTAAAATGTGGAAAATAGCAAAAAAAAAAAAAAAAAAATGTGAGTCCAAACTTTTGCCTGCTAGTGTATATCTGCAGGGGGTTGATAGGGCTGTTGATCAATACCAATGACTCAATGATTACTTGTTCAGCTGCTGATATTTCTGCCTTTCAAAACTCACTTTCCTGCCCGTACTGGAACAAAAACTTCCCATCCAGTGGAATTTAAAGGCACTCCCATTCCGCTTTCTTTTAGTTTATTTGCACAGTGATAAAACACAGAAGCACTGAAAAAACAACTGATGAAATATAATGATAAAATTCACAGAAGAGGAAACGGTATGAACAAATATTTAAGTAGCTTGCATTAAGTACAGATGGTCTGTCAGAGAGAAGATTAACATGAGACAGGGATGTTTTAGCCTTTTATTAGCATCATAGAGATACTAAATCTTTAATCTGTTTATTGGATTTTATTTGTATTTATTTTTTAAATCATATCCTTTAGTACATGACTTGCGAAGTTGCGAGCCAGGTTTCTCCATAGGTGCTCACCCAAATAGTTAAGGGATAGTGACATCAGATCCTGTGTGTTGGAAACAATTTAAACCAAGCCAGGAGGCTTGATTCAATCAAAACTCATATTCCTGTTTTCTCAGTGAACCGCAACTTTGTGTAAAAATAGCATCATCTCCCTCCAACCGCAGAACGCTTTGGTTTTCACAATGACTTGCACATGGCTTCGTGTCTTAATACAGATATGAACTTCACATGCTGTCAACCAAAAAAAAAACACAAAACAAAACAAAATCAAATGCAACCCTTGGGTTTTTTTTATCCACTCAGCTTTTCTCCAAATCAACATAATTGTTCCCAAGTGGAAATGTCTCTGACAGCCACAGGCATGGAAAAAACAAAGACACGCAGAGACAATAAAATGAAAATAGAGGCGTGACAATCTAAGGACGTAAACACAAACTGAAATGAAGAAATTATGCCTCGACTCAAATTTCTTGCCACATCCTGGGAAGGAAAGTGAGCGAGTGTGTGAGGAGGTGGGAAGGTGTGTGAAAGTGTGAGGATGTGTTAGAGAGAGAGAGAGCGAGTGTGTGTGTGTGTGTGTGTGTGTGTGTGTGTGTGTGTGTGTGAGCCAGTAAGCGAGTGTGTGTGAGTGCATATACACTCATGTTTTGCCACCTAATGTTTCTCTTTCCCATCACTTAAGTCAAGGTGTGTGTCACTAGTGGTATCTTCTTAAATAAAGATGGAGGCTTTAAACACAAATTTTAAAAAATGACAGCAGGCAGAACGAAGGTCTTAGTAACTGTAAAGGATGAGTCAGCACATTTTGGATGAGAAGCCCCTCTGCGTTAAGGTCAACGACTTCAAGGCTCCTTCACCCACGCAAAAACATTCCTGCTGGGCGAATTAGCATAGACCGAAAACAAACAGCCTAACTAAATGAAAAACATTGTTACTCAGAACCTGCTTGTCCTCTGATGGCCTTGACTGTCATAACAGATTACAGTGCGGTCTGCACTTGTAAAGCAGGGAGAAAAAACAGGATTTATTCCATGTTTTTAACCTTAATTTATCCAGGGGAAGGTTGACTGAGCGTACAAGCTCTTCTGCATCCACTCAAGCAGCCTGAGATGATTATTTTGAGTTGGCCGATTTTCATTTTTTTTACTATCAACAAGTGAGATTAGGGCTGGGCGATAATTCAATATTATCTTTTGGCATCTTGCAGTGGAATCGTATTGATGATGTGGTGATTTGGGGATTTTGTGACGCACATTTCTGCTGTCTGCACATTTTGTTCAAAAAATGAGGTATGAAACATTTTAAGGAATATTATTTGAAATTTTCAGTTTTGTTTGACATCACACCTAACATTACCATTCGGTTCAATGTGATGAACATTAATTTGATTAATGAACATGTGATTTTGCATATGTGAGCCATATCGTGATGTATACGACATACAGCTCTGGAAAAAATGACAACATTTCTCCCAAATTCCAAATAAAAATATTGTCATTTAGAGCATTTATTTGCACAAAATGACAACTGGTTAAAATGACAAAAAAGACCAGACCTCGAATAATGCAAAGAAAACAAGTTCATATTCATTTTTAAATAACACAATAGTAATGACAATATTTTTATTTGGAATTTGGGAGAAATGTTGTCAGTAGTTTATAGAATTAAACAAAATGTTCATTTTACTCAAACACATACCTATGAAATAATAAAACCAGAGAAACTGATAATTTTGCAGTGGTCTCTTAATTTTTTCCAGAGCTCGGAATATCAATATCGGAGATTCCTGCTCCTCCTAACTCCTCCTGCATGCCTGTTTGGAAGATGTTTAATTCCCCTCAGTAAAAGGCGAGAAACCGCAGAACACCAACTCAAATCTTTCAAGAAATTCAATAACAAGAAATTCAAGAAAAAAAAAAAAAAAAAAATGCATACCATGTAACCACATTGTCCTGGGTTCAAATTTGGACTGAACGATTTAGAAAAAATATCTAATTGCGATTATTTTGACTGATATTGCAATTGTGATATGATTTGCGATATTAGAGGGAATGATCATTTTTACAGCATTATTCTCATTTTCATTGAAAAACGTATTAAAATGATCATGGTGTGATTTTTGCGGGGATCTGTACCAAACAAAGATGTTTTCTTAAGTCTGTAGAATATGATGTGTAGGCCAGGACATCTCTGCAGCACCACAATATTTACTTTAAAATGGTATTTTGACACATTTCGCCTTGAACAAATATTGCGCCTCCTGCGATTTGAAAATTGCAGTAGGCCATATTGCGCTTTCGATAAGATTTCGATTAATTGTTCAGCCCTAGTTCAAATCCGGCCCAGGACCTTTGTTGCATGTCATCCTCCTCTCTCTCTAACTCAGTCTTTCCTGTCTCTCTCCACTTTCATCTCTCTAACAAAGGCAAAAATGCCCAAAAAATAATCTTAAAAAAAAAATGCTGATAGATGACGATGAACTCCTGATAGAAACTATCTGGTTAGATTGTATTGCCCGTTCTTTGCGCCCTGTTTTCATGTGTTAATACTATGTAGATTTTATCATTAATATTCAAATTTATAATTTTTCATTTCAGTGGATTCACAGTGGGATGTGGTTTCTAGACACACTGACCTCTGGGTCCAGGAGCTGATGTAGCCCAACACTCGCAGGGCATGTTCCTTCTTCAGCTGGAAGCCGCCTTCGCTGCCGTCTGCATCCGATACTGAGGAGAGAAGGAGCACCGGTCACACTGCAGCTCACATGTTATACAGCTAATGAAGTTCAGTATATTTTAACCTTTATTTATCAAAAGGAAGGATGACTGAACACTGCTCTCTCTCAGCAGCTTCCCGTTTCATATTCAGTTCCACACAGTCACACCTGGAAGCTGTTCAGTACAAAGACAGAGATGTTGAATAGCGGCACAAAATATCAGCTATTAGGGCCGCAACTGAGGATTATTTCATTTTTTCATCATCGAATAATCTATTCATTATTTTTTCGATTAATCATTTCGTCTATAAAATGTCATCATCATCATGAACTTATCAGAGCCCAAATGGATTCTTCAAATTGCTTACTCAGTCTGACCAGCAGCCAAAACCCCCAAAGTATTCATTTTATAATGATATGAAACAGAGAAAAGCAGCAAATCAACCTGAAAATTGTTGCTATTTTTACTTGATAAATGACTAAAATGATTAAATCAATTATCAGAATTACATTCGGTTAATTTTCTATCATCAACTAGTCCTTTCAGCACAATTGGCTATCTGCTATTCAACCCAAAAATATTGGTATTGGCATCGTCCCGGGTTCGAATCCCACCCGAGACCTCTCTCCCAGTCCTTTCTGTCTCTCTACTTTCAACTGGCGAAAATGCCCAAAAAATAATCATTAAAAAAACAAGACCCATATCAGTCAAACCCTTGTATAAAGGAATGAAGTGTCTCATCCTCATTTGGCCCTGGAAGACCACAGTAAAAACAACACAGAAACCAGCTAGAGCAGCATTAAATCAACCATCTTTACCATGCGAGCAGGACGGTTTCTTCAGTGAAATTAAACCGAACCCCCTCCTGCGTTTTGTGTGAGAACCCGTCCCACAGAGGCTTCAGGACCGGGGTCAACTTCCAGATTTCCAGTGGTTTTTGGGATATCGGCCTGACAGCTTTGGCTCTTTTCCAACAACAGCGGCAGCGAAGATGTCGTTTCACCGCTTTGATGTCGCTGTCTGGGAACAGGGACGTGGTGCCAGCCCGTCTTCCAACATTAAACCCGTTTTATGGCTACAGCTCAGGATGGATATAAATACAAATAGGGGGGAGAGGAGGCACCTGTACACTGTGATCACACTCCCAGGCTCTGAAGACACTGCAGCCTTTCAGCCAGGCTGGAGGCGTTTAAATCCAAATTTTCCAACTGTAAACCTATTTGAACCCCATACTGTTATTTTCGGACTGAAGCTACCGGTCGCTGATATTTTGTTCCAATATTCTTCAGTTTTGACCATTTTCTTACAAATAAGTGACATGATTTAGTGTTTCTTTCAGAGTTTTCCTCTTGTCAGGGTGAAAAGCCTCTGAAACGGCATTTAGACCGTCATGGGACACTAAAACTCTCCACTGAAAGCCGTACAAATGACACGGCGTGCATTAGCAGCTCTTTAAGTCAGGGCGAGGCAGGTTTCATTGCAGCTTTCACAGACTGACACCCCTGCAGCTGTTCAGTAAAATCATATGCTCACCTCCATCAGATCCACATTGGGCAACACTGACTGGCTGCTATCGGCCTGATATATCAGTCTAACCCTAAAGCAGTATGCGGTGAACTCAGGATCTTTAAAGGGAAAGGGAGACGTTTACATTTTAGGCATTTAGCGCAGTGATTCTCAACCTTTTTCATATCAAGGACCCCTACTTTAGTCCACATTAGGGCCATGGACCACCATTTGATGAGATTTTGTCTCTCGGACCCAAATCTGAGAATATTTTTATTGTTAGATATGATTTTGTCCAGAATTCCATGACTATCTGTATTGTAGGTAGAGAGATAACAATGAAAATATGATCAAAACAGTCATTCATCTACATTCTCTAATTGTGTTTAATAATTCATCACTTTGCTGGGGACCCCCTGGAACCCCCTCAAGGACCCCTGGTGGTCCTCGGACCCCACACTGAGAACCACTGATTTAGCGGATGCTCTTATCCAGAGTGATTTATAATGAGCCAAAAAAAAGCTTTAATTCCTCGATCACCAAAATTACAAGCAACCACCATTAAGGAGGTCAAAGGTCAGAGCCACAGCACCCTGACGATATTCCTGCGACCCTGAAGGATCATGTGAGAGAGAAGTGCTAAGAAAAGAAATCGGACCACAGGCCATTTTTTTTATGCGACGGTTTGACAGAAGGGTTGGGGTGCAGCCAAGTCTCGGTCCTGGAGTTTAAGATTAGTCAAGTCGACGTTAAGATTTCCAGTCAACCTCTCATACAGCCTGCAACACAGCACAAGACCCAACTGCAAAACCCACAACTCACACAGTGTCCAACTATAGCGTCTGCTGGCCAAAACAAGATTTGGCATAAGCATATGTTACAACTTCAACATTAACTTTATAATATCAGAAAGCCCCGTCTAAAACACTGATAATTGGCTGTGTTTGGAAAATAAAAAGCTGAGATTAGCGACGTTAGCCAAGTTTATTATTCATGCCATTGCAAACCATGACTTTTTCCACTATACACATTCAGATTTGTATTGAATTTGGTTAATTGATGACTTAACTGATGCTGCAAAAATAAATGTTTCCTCTTTTTTTTTTTTCTTTCTCTTCCCAGTCGGCTACCTCACCATTTCTACTGGCGGCACCAAGGTTTCATCAGAACGCACAGAGCATAAGTTCAGCTAGGTTCAACTTTGAGTGCAAGGATGCAAACAGGAAAAAAAAAAATCATTAATGCGTGGTGTAAAGTCATGGAAAATAATGGGTTTAGATCACAGGGGGTGAAGCTATAGTGTCCTATATGAAAACTGTTTGACACATCTGCTGTGGAAACTCCTGCAGGTACTTTGTGAAGAGATCAGTTCTCAGCCTATGATGCAAAATGGGAAGACATTTTTTATTTTTTAAGATTATTTTTGGCCATTTTTGCCTTTATTAGACAGTTCCAAGTACAGAGAGAGACAGGAAAGATCAGGGAGAGAGAGGGGGATGAGATGTGACAAAGGTTCTGGGTCGGATTCGAAACCCTTTACACAGTACGCCCCTCAGACCGCCGAGCTGACGGGACGCCCAGACGTTTACATTTTAAGGCATTGAGCTGCCACTCTTACCCAGGGCAATGAGTTCAACAGCAGAACGAGCTCAAATTCCCAGACCACCAACATCACCAGCAGACAGCAGTAAGGAGTGCAAGTGCAAACCGCAACGCTCCGGCAGCAGTTTACAAAATATTAACCCCCACACACTGCTGGAGTCTCAAGGTTGTTGTCTTATCTGTGGGCCGCTCGGCTCTCTATCTGCACGGTGGAGAACCTCTCCGCGGGAAGTTCCTCTTAACAGTTCATCCCTCCAGGTCCATCTGCATAAGAGCATCAGCTAAACGCCTAAAATGTGTTTCACCTGTGGCGTTACCAAAAGACATCCTGGTTCAAACGGGTGAGCGGTTCTCAACCTGGGTGGTGGAGACGGTTCAATGTAGCACTACACAAATTCTCTACTCAAGTTAAAGTGCAAATACTCATTTAAAAATGTACTCTGGTAGAAGTTGAAGTACCATTTCAAATCCTTTACTCAAGTCAAAGTATAAAAGTACGCAGACTTAAATTTACTTGAAGTATAAAAGTAAAGGTCGTTCTCTAAAAAAGTCATTTCTAATGTTCTAAACTGGTTTTCTGTGGAGCGTTCCTCTGGATCCCAGATGAGAAAGAGTCTGCAGCACAGATCACTAACAGTAGCCTAACCCTAGGGCTGGGCGATATGGTTGAAATCAATATCATGATAATCATAAGGATTTTTCTCGATATCAATATATATCACGATATGGTTCATGTACGCAAAATCATGCTAAATAATGAAATTAATGTTCATCTCATTGAAATGAATGGTAATGTTAGGTGTGATGTCAAACAAAACAGAAATATTCAAATAATATTCCTACCATACCTCATTTTATGAGAGTAAAATTTGCTTGTCATCATCAATTTAGACAGCAGAAATGTGTCACAATATCAAAATATCTTCATATCATCGCGATATGATTCCACTGAAAGACGATAAACGATAATATTGAATTATCGCCCAGCCCTACCTAACCCTATAGCAGCTGAATTCACTAACGTTAATTCTCTCTCTTGTTGCTTCTCTCTTCTTCGTGTTGCTTCTCTTGAAAATCTTGAAAATCTTACTTAAGTACAGTAATGAAGTATTTTTTACTTTGTTACATCCCACCTCTGGTTAGTGGGGAAAATAGGTGAAATAGCATGAAAAGGTTCAATCAAAATGGTTGGTTGGTGTCACAGCTGACTGCTCTGTGAACGCTCTCTCCCTGTCTGCCAGTTAGCAGCTTGACTCACTTTGTCTTTATGCGTCACGGGCCAAAAAAGTTTGACAGCCACTGGACCAGGTCACACATTCTGCAGATCCTGCCTGGCTGGACAGTTTCAACAATGTCAGCATCAGATTTTCCAAAATCAAAAATAGGCCATGAACCTATTCCTCGCCCCCCCCCCCGAACTTCTTAGCAAGGCAGAGGATAACCTCACGATACTCCTGTCCTGCGGCGTGAATGCCAGGAGAGATTCTAGGTTTGTTGCCCTGGAAAACTGAAGAATTGAATTAGGAGAAGCTCAACATTCAGTTTGGAAACTTGAGGTCGGGGAGGCAAAAAAGTTTACATTTTTCCGTTTATAAGGCTTTTAGTTGATGCTCTTGTCCAGAGCGAATAATAACGAGTGAGCAGGTAGGAGTTCAGTGCCTTGCTCATGGACACACAGGACATACTGTTGATGGACACATATTGGCGGTTGAATTCATCAAACCTGTGACTGTTAGATTACGGGACAGTCTCTCTAACCACTAGCCCACCCTGCTGCCTCTTGTCATGACATATTTTAACTGTGAGAGAGCTTCTTCTGTACCTTCTGTACCTTATACCATAACAATTTATAATAGGCATTTTATAAATATATTTTTTGGTGTACCCACTTTCCCTCAACCTGCCTCGTCTACTTCTAAGACACAACCTGTCTCTCTGCTGCACTGCATTCTGGTCTCTCTCCTGCTCCTGTGGGTGGAGAAATTGGTCTCTCTCCTCTTCTGCGATGGATTTCTCCCTGTATGATTGTTGAACGTCTCTCGCTGCAAAATGTCGGCTCTAGAAAGAAGCCCTCGCTCTTTGATTCTGAGGGACTGACAGCAAAACCTGACGTTTACCGCTGATGTTTTACATCCTGAAACATTTTCTCATATCAAACTCCACTGTAGCTGCTGGAAACATCTGGAGGTGACGTCACCTCGTCTACGATTGGCCGGTTATCCACCAAGAAGAAAAATACAATAAACTACTAAAAGACAGACAGAAAGGAATCCAAGTTACATCGCCAATAGCCGTTTTTAACAGTGTTAAGTGTTTTATGGTGGATTTTCCCTTTAATACATTAGCTCTGATTGGTAAAGTTGGCTACTGTTACATTAGGAAATCCTGAAATGTGTTTTCCGTCATTTTGTGCCATTGAACAGTCAAGCTGCCAGTCTGACAGCTGTGTGTGTGTGTGTGTGTGTGTGTGTGTGTGTGTGTGTGTGTGTGTGTGTGTGTGCATATTTGAGAAAGACAGTGATTGGTGTGTCAGTGCTGTGAGACAGAGAGAGAGGGAAAGTAAAATGAAAAATCTGAGTCAGAAAGAGAGACAGAATGAGAGCCAGTGCAGGGAGAGAGAGGGAGAGAGATATTGATATTATTTTGCTGATAACATTCACATCATTCATGCTGCCCCTACCACCTTACAGCACAATGTGCTTTGGCAATACTGTAAATTTACTGTGGTCATGCCAATGAAGCCTCATTGAATTTAAATTTAGCCTAACTGAATTGAGTCAGAGAGAGACACACAGAATGAAACAGAAATGCAGCGAGAGAGAGAGAGAGAGAGAGAGAGAGAGAGAGAGAGAGAGAGAGAGAGAGAGAGAGAGAGAGAGAGAGAGAGAGGGGGAGAGAGAGAGAGAGAGAGAGAGAGAGAGAGAGAAAGACAAAGCAAGAGAGGGAATATGAGAACCAGAATGAAAAGAGAGAAAATTAGATAAAGAGACAGAATAAGAAAGCCAGAGAGCTAGAGAGAGAGAATGACAGAGAGCCATAAAGCTATAGAGAGAGACACACGGTAAGAAAGACAAAGCAAGAGAGTGAGAGTGTGGGAGTGAGAGAGACAGAATGAAAAGAGAGAGAGAAAGAGACAGAATAAGAAAGCCAGAGAGAGAAAAGGAGTGAGAGACATAAAGCTATAGAAACAGAATGAAAGAAACAGAAAGATAGACAGACAGCTATAGAGAGATGACAATTACTGCTATTTTCTATTGTTCAATTATGTTTATTGTGATTATTGCTACTTTTATTGATTAGCACTGATTTGCTTTGGCAACAGACACTGAAGTATTTAATGCCAATAAAGCTCATTTGAATTGAATTGATTGAATGAGAGCAGAGGGAGACAGCGCGAGAGAGAAAGACAGAAAGCTATAGAGAGAAATAAAGTCAGTGAGATGGAGTGAGAGAGAAAGACAGAAAGCTTTAGAGAGAAATAAAGTCAGCGAGATGGAGTGAGAGGCAGAATGAAAGAAAGAGACAGAAAGCTAGAGAGACAGACAGAGGGCGAGAAACGGTAAGCTAGAGAGAAGAGACAGTAAACTATAGAGAATGAGAGACAGACAGAAAACTACAGAGACAGAATGAGAGAAAGAAAGCTATAGAAACAGAAAGCTATAGAGAGAGACAGCATGAGAGACAGAGCTATAGACAGAATGAGAGAGAGACAGTTATAACCTAGATTAATGAGAGAGAGACAGAAAGCTACAGAGACAGAAAACTAACTAGGCAGAGAGACATGATGAGAGAGTGAGACAGGATGAGGGAGAGACATGATGAAAGAGAGAGACAGAAAGAGAGTGAGACAGGACGAGGGAGTGAGACAGGATGAGGGAGAGACATGATGAAAGAGAGAGACAGAAAGAGAGTGAGACAGGATGAGGGAGTGAGACAGGGTGAGGGAGAGACATGATGAAAGAGAGAGACAGAAAGAGAGTGAGACAGGATGAGGGAGTGAGACAGGGTGAGGGAGAGACATGATGAAAGAGAGAGACAGAAAGAGAATGAGACAGGATGAGGGAGTGACATGATGAAAGAGAGAGACAGAAAGAGAGTGAGACAGGATGAGGGAGTGACATGATGAAAGAGAGAGACAGAAAGAGAGTGAGACAGGATGGGGGAATGAGAGAGTGAGACATGATGAGAGAGTGAGACAGGATGAGGGAGTGAGAAAGGGTGAGGGAGTGAGGCAGGGTGAGGGAGTGAGACAGGATGAGGGAGTGAGACAGGGTGAGGGAGTGAGACAGGATGAGAGAGACATGATGAAAGAGAGAGAGAGAGAGGATGAGAGAGTGAGACAGGATGAAGGAGAGACATTATGAAAGAGAGAGACAGAAAGAGAGTGAGACAGGATGAGGGAGTGAGACAGGATGAGAGAGTGAGACAGGACGAGAGAGTGAGACAGGGTGAGGGAGTGAGACAGGGTGAGGGAGTGAGACAGGGTGAGGGAGTGAGACAGGATGAGGGAAACAATGAGCAGCATTGTGTTGAGCATCAGGCAGATAAGAGGATCTGGGCCGACCCGGCCTTTGTTCTGACGACAAAAACACTAAAGCCACAGAAAATAGACTGGAAAATAAACTGGAAATCCAAGACTGGAAAACTAAGCTTGGAAAATAGACCGGAAAGCCAAGACTGGAAAACCAAGACTAGAAACCAAGACTGAAAAACCAAGACTAGAAACCAAGACTGGAAAATAGACTGAAAGACACAGACTGGAAGACTAAGACTGGAATATAGACTGCAAAACCAAGACTGGAAAACCAACTGGAAGACCAAGACTGCAAAATAAACTGGGAAAACAAGACTTGAAAATAGACTGAAAAACCAACTGGAAGACCAAGACTGGAAAATAAACTGGGAAAACAAGACTTGAAAATAGACTGCAAAACCTCAGTTCCCTCCTTTTCTCCACACAGGACCAACTGAACACTCCTAGTCAACACCAAATACCAATACATTCTCTGTCGCTATGTTTCTGGCTCTGAAAGTCACCTAATGCAATAAATACATTCTGCTATATTCCTGTAAAGTAATCTATTTGTAAAATTATATTCCCTGACTTTCCCCCAGAGAATTTATCGAATTCCCTGTCTGGAATACACCCCTCGAAACTCAAATGATATTCCAGAAATTCACTGACCAGCGGGAACCCTGGGATACTCTCTCCCTCCCTGTCGTACATACACACAGGCATGCTGCTACAGCAAATCTGAGGTCAAAGGTCACCTAGAGAAACACCACATGGACCTGCCAGTCTCCCAGACAGAGCTGTCACAGCCGACAGGCCCCTGCTGTGCCTCCCCCCTCCGCCCCTCACTCTCTCACACACACACACACAAGTTTGTATTACTACAGTTGTGAGGGCCTCCCTTGGGAACATTCATTTCCCAACAGCGAACCAACATCCTTCATTCTGTCCCAAATCAGAAAAGCCGACCAGTTTTATTTTCTCATGCACAAGCAGTGAACTTGTGAAAAAGACATTGGCAAAGTTTTTCCCTTTTGAAATTTGTGTCTTAATCAGCCAGGCCATGTTACAACAAGGTGAAAGGGTAAGAGTTACTAATGTGTCAATACACCAGAATTTAACCCTAACCAAACTTTAGTAACTCTAAATGTAAAACTAAAACCTATGTTTAACACAGACCCAACAATGTCTTCACTCATATTTGTAGCTTTGTGGTGACACTGGTCCTCCAAAGGACAGGAGTACAACAAATATCACCCACACACACACACACACACACACACACACACACATACACTGCAGAGTCTGAACCTGTGAGAGCCTGCTGTCACAGTAACAGCTGAGTGACAGGTCATGTGGTCGCCAAACACAGGATGTTAGAAAGTGGACCATCTCAACAACAAGTTACATCTCCAAAAAGTCACAGATTTGGGCTGCATTCCAGCAAGCAGTTACTCTCAACTCAGGAAAAAAATAATTTCTAAGTCAGCATGATGCAATGTAGTCTTATAAACTGTAATACTGCCAACTGGTTAAATGCTCAATCAAAACTACAATTAGGATGTCATTCCCGACTCCTTCCAAAACAGGCAGCTGCAAGGCACTCACACATCTATAATGTGGCTTTGATATTTATATGCACACTCCAGTGTCACAAAACAGAAAAGGCAATGAGTTTATTATCTCAAGCAAGAGGTCAACGTCCCAAAAAGACCTTTGCCTAGTTTTCCCTATATGAAGTCTGTGTCGAAATCAGTCAGCCCAAGCTCCAGTCAGGTGGAGGATCAGGCTCACTGTTTTGTGTGTTAAAGTGGATTCCTACAGTCTACAGGAGGAGCTTTGGCTGCTTGGTGGACACTTCAGACAGTTCATGGCAGACAAAAGAATGAACCATGTTGTATAAACAGGAAAACGACAAATCATTAGTAAGCATTGCAAAATGATGACTTCAAATGGGGAGGGACGCGGTAATAACACAAAAAGTCTTTGTTCATTGGCTTACAAAACCCCTTATGTGCAACAAGGCCCAGTTAGCAAGCCTGTACTAACAGCTAGCGAGCTATACAGGCAATCTGCTATTTAGCTTGCTACGTTAACATTAGCCCTGTAGGTTAACAGGGACAAGGTGGCAAGAATGAATTTCATCACCAACACCAGCGAAGAATAAAGCTCATCTGGATAACACAGGCCGAAAATCATAAATCTGCTACCGTGCATTATGCTATGTGCCAAAATATGCGCCTCGTTGCAGCCATTAATTTTCTGGGCTAGCTTAGTGCCGCTAGCTTAAACTAACATTTATGAGTCCAAAAACCACAGTTGAATAATTTACGTTATCATCTTCGTGTCTGCAAAATTAATCGCAAGCATATTATTGACAGTCAACAGAATAGTTTGAACTGTGAATGTGACCATCCACAAAACAATGGGTGGCAGCGAAATGAGCTGGAGTGGACAGCTAGCAGACTGACCTGACAAACACATCAAACAAAGTCAGGCTCCTCGCAAGCTAACTAGCTAGCTAACTTCCAAGTCCATACAACCCGCATTTGGCAGTAACACCATCCTTCATCATCTCCACCGTGCACCATGTACAACAAGTAATTGATATCTAGGTAAATAACCGATGGCTGAAATGTCATAATAACGAGGTAAACAGGATTTGAGCTATTTGGGAGCTAGTGAGTCCTGAGGTCCTCCGTGGAATATTTGACAGACAGGCCCAAACTGACTGCCAGTTTGGAAGGGAAGATGACATTTGCACTCACATTTAATCAACGCAACCTGACATTAAAACATAACGATTGCAAACTGCAGAAACACTGTCATCATCCCCAATGTCTGCAAAGTCCGGGCAAAAAGGCCAGCTAGCCGACTAACCCTAAGACAACACACAAAGTTATATTTAGCTAACGTTAGCCGGGTTAGCATGCTAGCAAGCTTGCAGTCCAGACAAGTGGGTACCATTGCTAACATCATGCAGCTAGTTCAACATCGTCTGGTGTAAATAAAATGTTTGGTTACTTACTTTCATTTAAAACCTCCACCAGCTCGGCGCAGTTCTCACACATTGTTCATGAAGAGGAAAACTGAGTGCACCTACTCAAACCATTGCATTGGAAATTGTTGGCTGTTACAATTGGTTGGCAGCTGGTTGTTTTTGGGGAAAAGGCCCAATGGAAGAAGTGATTGGTGAAGGTTATTCCACTAAATAAAACCAGGGGAACCAACAGGTGCAAACGTAATGTGCATCCAGGCGAAGTTGATATACACAAAAGTCAGAGGCACTAAAAGATAGAATCGAGTCAGTCTCCAGTCTGAGCGTTACTTGAGAGAGTAGACACGGCAGCCATGTTGAAAAAGGGGGGGCACAGCGTGTTGATAGTTCGGGGCTTTTCGCTCTGTCTCCTTCGCCTCGGTCGGCTTTTTCCGGTAGTCTCGCGATAATTCCATGCAATGTTTACAACTGGGCTCGTTTATGATGACTACCTGCCTGCACGCCTAGAAAATAGACGAGAGTAGCCGAGTGCAGTCAGGCGAGGAATCAACAAGCCGAACGCTCCCGGCTACACACTCGCTGCTCTTCTTCTTCTTCGTCTTCTTCTTCGTCTTCTTCTTCTTCAGTTTTGTTTAATGGCGGTTGATGAACAATTTATCCCTCCTGTTGTGTTCGTTTCAAGTTAATTAATTATGTGTTCCCGGTCCAAAATGACCGCCCCATTATAGCTGATTATAAATCCATAATAATACATATATTATCACCTAATGTTGTGTTACACCTTTTTTATCAACTTAAGTTCTTGTGAACATTACAAGTTTTGAACTTCTATTTGCTATTTACGGCCGCAGGCTTCACTGACCTGAGCTCATACAACTCATATTAACAAGGACATTTGTTTTGAAACCATTTCAAAATTTTAAATAGTGGCACCAAATAATAACAAAACTGACCGGTATGATTTTATTAGTAAAGACAGGACATAGGCCCAAAACTACACATGAAAACTTTACTGCATCTTGACTGTCAGTTTCCTGGCCTCTCTCCTCCTCACCAGTGTCATGATCAAAGATAAGATCAAGAGCCTCACATACAGTATATTGTTTGGTCGTTGTGCTGCCACAGAATGACGTGTGAACAAGGCCTCAAAAAAACTTTATATACCAGAGCTGCGAGAAAAGTTCTATATATTATTGAAACCATGTTTGTGAGAATGCCAACAGGTGTGGTTCCCGTGGGGGAAAGATTTTATTGGTTCCCGTGGGGGTTGCCATGGAATCCAAGAAGGGGAGTGAAGTGTGTGTGTGTGTGTGTGTGTGTGTGTGTGTGTGTGTGTGTGTGTGCTCAAACACACATGCATGTGGGGGTCTGGGAGAGGAAGTGTGTACATCTGATGAATGGTCATGTGCCTGAACTCAGTTTTATACACTAATTGTAGTCTCACCCATTCATTTCTAATGACCGGTCATTTTTGACCGGGAACACCACAGGTGTACAAAAGTTAAATAAAACACACAGAATTTAATGAAAATTATCCAAATTTATTTTGTGTGTTCAGATGCCCATGGAACCTTATGACAATCAGATTAAATGAACTATATTTTTCAGAGAGAAAACTTGAGGAGGGTTAAAAGATGCATTACCGCCACCCACACTCACTGCTCTAACGACCCGGACCTTCACGTTTTTATTTTAATGTAGGCATTACAGGTGGCATTTATGGAAAATATTACATAGCGTTCTAATAAAATAACATACGGACTTCTCATGGAGTGACATCTTGGAACAGATATAAAAACTGGCGTGTCTTCATGTCACTGCGGGTGTGTGATACAACTGTGATGAACCAATCAGCGCTCAGCTCGAGGCGTTTCCCCATCGTCCTCGGAGCTGTGCGGTCGGAGGAGAGAGAGAGAGCAGCTGCAGCGCCTCGCTCCAAAAAACTGCAGTCGCCTCGGTCCCGCGAGACTCCCGTGGCTCGCGCAGTCGAGTCGGCGGAGCAAGTCGGACAACTTTTCTAACCATCATGCAACGGACCAAGCAAGTCGCTGGTCAAAACTGCGCAGGACTTGTTCATCTAATACGAGTTTAACAACTGTCTCTATGTTCCCAGGGTCCTGTGTTCCCCAGATTTATATGGAACATAACGGGAACATGACAAAGGATCCTATGTTCCCAGGGTCCTACGTTCCCCAGTTCTACATATGTGCTCTCCCAGGGTCCTATGTTCCCAAGGTCCTATGTTACCAGGGTCCGATGTTTCCCAGCTCTATATAGCACATAATGGGAACCTGAAAAAGATGTCCCCCAGCTCTGTATTCGCTTAATATGGTTAGTTAGGGTTAAACATAGGACCCTGGGAACATTGGACCCTTTGTCATGTTCATTATGTGCCATATAAATCTGGGGAACATTGGACCCTGGGAACACTGGGATAACTTCTCAGCGCAAATATTGTACTACTACAAATATTGTCTACTCTGATAACTTCTCTCCTGAATATGTTCTAAACTTCTTTGTTAGGTTGACCGAATTATATAAACACAAAAAGACATTTAAGAAGTCATTTCAAACAGTCCAAGCTATTTTACTGGAAATAGAATATTTTGCTGCTTTGTAAAGGGTTATTGAAAATAAGAAACCAATCTAATGAGCACTTTTTTTTTTTAATGTTTTTTTATATTCCATGATTTTTCTCTACTTTTGTGCAATTCTTTCTGTAACTGTGATTAATACTCTTTATTGTTATATTAAGATAAGATAGCACTTTATTTTATTGACAACTGCTTTAAATCACACATACTGGCTCCCCAGAACTATCCCTGACAAACTAAAGCTAATGTAATGAGATGTGAGCCCTGCACTGAAATGAAGAAACTGCTGCCAAACCCTTGTGGACTGTTGAGAAGCCACTGTGTAAACCTTTCAGCCAAACTGTAGTCAGACTTCATTTTAATTTTAATTTTTAATGGTCCCAGTTGTTTTCTGACCTCAATCTGAGGCCACATGCCAAAAAAAAAAGGGTGGGAACCTCTTTGCTAGTGTACAAGGGAAGAAATATTGATGCTTAAAGAAATACACATTACCTTGACTGAACAGCATGTTAGTTATATCCTCATTATTCAGGTGTTTGCCATCAAATTCAGGACAAACTTTTTACATTTATGAGACTGGAGGCTTTGAAACGTTTTCTAATGAGACACGCATTTCAGTTTTCTCATGACCCACAACTGATTTTGGTGTTTCTTGTGTAAACTACAAACTAAAATATGCCCCATTTTTTTTTTTTTAGAATGAGCCTATTCAATTCATACTACAACGGTGGTTCTCAACGTGGGGTCCGGGGACCACCAGGGGTCCTTGAGGGGGTTCCAGGGGGTCCGCAGCAAATTGATGAACTGTTAAACTTCAGCATTATTTCATTTACAAGTTAACGCAATTAGAGAATGTAGAAGAATGACTGTTTTGATCATAGTTTCCCTGTTATCTCTCTAACTACAATACAGATAGTCATCGAGTTCTGGACTAAATCATATCTGACAATAAAAATATTCTCAGATTTGGGTCAGAGAGACAAAATCTCCTTGAAATGAAAAAGGTTGAGAATCACTGGCCTACATCAGGAGTCCTTAAAATCCCCTTGTTCCTGCTTCATGGCAGCATGCCTCCTGTCTCTTAGTAAAACACCAGCAACACCTGCGACTCAGTTTGGACTCATTTTAGTCTCTTCATTCATTCATTCATCCTTACAGAGCAGAACCTCACAAGGTTTTGGAAAAATAAAAGAGGTATTAAACTTCTGCTGCCAGTGTCTGAAACTGCTTTGGGGATCTGTTTTAGATCACAACAGTCTGCATCAGTCTGTGCTGAATGTCTGTAGTGTCGCAGATTTAAGATTTTAGTAAAGAATCATCACAAGTGGAGGGAAACACAATTCTGATAAAATTGTCACATTGAGAAAAACTTTATCAAGCAGATCTGTTTGCACCAGGTCAAACCGTTCAGTTTGGTACCATGAACGACTTCAGCTGTGCAGTGATCTGATGCAGGATCCACTCAAACTCCAACTGATCACATTTCATGACCAATGCTAGTCTGTCTTGATGCTTCCATGTTGTGTCATCATCTCCTCCCCCCTCATGCCAGTTGAAACACAGGTGAAGTTTGTCCATATAACACACAGGGAGGCTGCAGCACAACTCCATAGCAGCCTTCTCCAAAACAACTGAAGTCAGTGGGGACCAGTTCTTCAGAGTTCCAAAAAGACCTACAGTATATTTACACCATCATTTAGTGCAAATCTGAACTACAGCTGATTGATCTGCAACAAATAATGGTGTATAGGTCTTTCTATTCACAGTGTGATTGTTTGGCTGTTTTTGTTTTGGAGCTCTAAAGAACAGGTCCCCATTGACTTCAGTTGTTTTGGAGAAGGCTGCTACCAAGATGTGCTGCAGCCTCCCTGTGTGTTATATGGACTAACACATTTCACCTGTTTCATTTGGCATGAGGGTGAGTAGATGATGACAGAATTTTCATTTTTGGGTGAACTATTCCTTTAAATATCTCATGATAATGTGCCATGTGTTGTTTTGGCTCAATACAGCCAACACCTGGGACTTGTATCATCAGGAATTTTGTTTTTTTTACTCAAAAGTAAAAAAAAATCTACTGGCAGCCAAGCTTGATGTCAAACACATTAAAAAACAATTTCCATATTTCCAAAACTTTTCTGGGTGTCAGTTATCAGAACTGTTCCAGGTCTTGAAGGCATGGTCGTTAACTTCCACGTCTTTTCCAGGCTTTAAGAAGCACAAGAAGAGTCACACAGAAGGTTTTGTAAAAATAGCCAACTTTATATTCTCATAGTACTAAGACAGCTTTACAAACAGGATGATATGCACATAGCCTTCCTTCTCATCCAAACCCAGAGCAGTCGGACCGGGCGCCAGCTGAAGCTCCGGCTCGCCCGGAGAGCCAAAGAAAGAAAAAAATAATATGCTGACAAAACCAAAACAAAGACAACAAAGGAAGCAAGGAAGTACATCTCTACCCCTTGACCGTCACATTCTGAAACCAGAGCGATCCGTAAACTAACCATCGCATGTGCTCCAACATATAAATTACATATTAACAAATAGAAGTGGAGGTGGACTGAGGGGGAATAAAGGGGATTAAAAATAACCTTTAATTCTTTCAACTTCATGCATGTCTAAACAAAGAACTGAATGGCCAAACATAAAGCTCGAATCAGCAAAGAATTAACAAAACAACAGATAGCGTGTTACACAAGTGTCTTTGTATAAAATGTGTCTGTATGCAAAAAAAGACTCTGCGCCGGGATTGGGGGGGGGGGGGGCAATTCTCATTTACATATTGACATTGATTTGGTCGACGTACAACCGAGTGCTGGGGTCCCTCCGCCGGCCCCTCCTCCTCTTTTCAACCACACACACACACGCACACACACACACTCTTGAAAAACACTAGTTATTGACAAGAAGCGCTCCCAGCTGTCTCTTGACCTTTCCCTCTTCAGAACTGTACATGTGGGTCACCGCCGCCGTCGCCGCCGCCACCGCCACCGGTTCAGTCGCACATCTCCTCCGGCAGCTCGTGGGGGTTGAGGATGCCGGGCACCGACATCTGGATCTTGTGTTTCTCCTCCTGGGCCTGGCGCAGCGCCGTCTCCCTCTCCTCCAGGAACAGGTCTGTGGTGTCCTCGCCAGCAAACTCCTGCAGGACCACACAGGCAGAGAGGCAGAGGAGGCACAGGGCCGGGTCAGACACACACACACACACACACACACCGGCTGGGCCATTGTTTTTCCCCGTGGAACGAGCGATGGCGAGCGAGCGAGCGGTGGCGATTACCTCACAGGCATCGCTACGCCCGGCTCAAACTTTCCACTAAGTCACGGTTGCAGCTAGACTTTTAAAGTGCTTCCAATCAGATTACAGCTTTATGTAATGTGTGTGTTAATGTACAAAGATGGAGGATGAGCTCATTTTGTGTCTGAGTTTCTAGAACTGTACAGTGCAACATAAAGGAGTTACCACGATCTTGGTTTAAACAAAAAAAGCGCACTGTGTGGCTTTCTTTGGATATGAGATCAGTTACATTGTAAAAATGTAAAACAATCTGCAACCAGGGGCTTAGATGAGACAATTTGGTGTCACCTAATGTCTTTGTATCCCCGCCTTCCTGCTACCAGAAGCCTTCCATGACGACCTTTTTTCGACAAGCCTACTTACAACACACTTTTGTCGTGAATTGGCACTTTAACACATTTTGTGAGCTGGAGAGGCGGGGTCAATCTCAGGAAGGTGTTGACAGGGTATATTCTCACACACACCCCCCAACACACAGGTACACAAACATACACAGTGCACAAAATATTAGGAATACTTTGTGACACTGAGTTGCAGCCCCTTTTGTACAATGTCTACATCCGTGGTTCTCAGCCGAGACTAAACACTACAGCAACTCATTTCATTCAGTTTCTCCTCTCTGGGTGAGTGTGCAAATCAGTTTGAAAATTGAAGCAGATCCAAGACACAACACCGGCAATTTATTATATTATAATTTTGTTAAAAACTGACGTTTCGACTAAAGCTTTCGTCAGGCTCAGTCTTCGTCACCCTGATGAAGATTCATTCCAGCTGACGGTCAGTTTATAACCATTTAATTGAGAATGTGAATTAAAAGCCTTTAATCTGTGTTCATCACAGCAGGGTGCCTCAGACCCTGTGAGGAGCACCTGTTCAGTCATTTCTGCCATGGACGTTTCTGGTGCCAAGTAGCGTTCCTCATCTTTGCTTTGTGGGATTGCTGTAGTGTTTGGTTGGAATGAAAAACCTGCAGAATCTCGGTCCTTCATGGCACATGGTGGATCATCAACGTCTCCCTTCAGGAACTCAGTGTTTGAACTTGTTTGTTTTGGACAGCGTCGCCTGGATAAGCCTGGTCAGTCCATTTCATGAAACTTAATATTTTCCTCAGTCTGTGTGTCTGTGTGTGTGTGTGTGTGTGTGTGTGTGTGTGTTGGCTGCTCACCTTGATCTGGACGAGGAAGTCCCTTAGGTGCTCCTTGAAGGCGGGGATGTCCTGATTCAAGCTGAACAGGCCCGTTACAAACACCTTGACCTGGGCACTGGAGACAAGACATTATGCTTTCATTCAGCTGCAGGTGAAGCAGAGGCAGCACACAGAGGGGCAGTGAGCACCGGCAGCCCAGCAGCTGAGAAGTTGCTGGTTCAATTTCTAGTACTGGGCAGGACACAGTAATACCACAGTGCCTCTGAGCAATGACACTTATTTTGTGATGAACTGTTGTAATTTACTTTTCATGGCGTTTCCCTCAACCTGCCTCGTCTACTTCAATTAGTGATTTCCTACATTTCCCAGGATGCCTTTTGACAACCCACAGAGAAGGGGCGTGAACTTATTGCTTTCAGTCAAAGGTGGATGTATGGCCATATAAGTAAAGCTAGATAGCTAATAGTTTGCGAATATTGGGGTGTGTCTGATTGCAAACACCCCCCTTACTCAAAATGCACCGTCTTGAGGCTGCATTGCATTCTGGTCTATTTCCTGCTGCTGAGGGTGGAGAAATTGGTCTCTGCCTCTCCTACGATGGATTTCTCTCTGTATGATGGTTGAACGTCGGTAAACATTTTCACTTACTCTTGCAGGTGGGGGAAGGCGGTCTTCAGCAGGTTGGCGACGTACTCCTGGACGTACGCCTGGTTGTTGGCGGGGTTCGCGGCGCTCAGAGCGACACTGATCTTCCCCTCCTCCACCAGGTTGAACATGTAGGCCAGGATGGAGGCGTGCATGGTCAGACCTGGCAACACACAGCAGGCACAGGAAGATCAGCAGACGATCAGGTAGGGCTCAAACAACCAGCACCACAATCGCAATGTTTTTTCCTTACTTGGATTGAAAGTTTACATGGTCATTTGTGTGTTGAGTGAAACCTGTTAAAATCCCACAGGATAATTTCTTTCATTATGGAAATCAATAAATTACTTCTAAACTATACATGGGCCAAAATGGAGAAATAAGCATTCCTATCTCCATTCTTGAAAGCTTGTTGCAGATGCATGGCTTTTATCTGAGAACACATATACACACATTTTATAAAACAAACATATAACACTGTTTGTTTTTGATGAGTTTTTGAATAACAAGAAAGGCCAGTGAAGCCACTGCTCTCCCTTCACCTGCAGTGTGGGAGGTGTCGGTGACCACGGAGAAGATGTGCTGCAGGACGTCACAGAAGTAGGTCTGGTAGAAGCTCTGAGCTGCCGCCTCCTCCTGGGCCACGTTCTGCAGCAGGGTGTACAGGATCTGCAGACCTGTGGGACACGGAGAACAGCTCGAACATGTAAACGTCTGGGAACAACCACTGCTTCCAAACTATAACAATCTGCAGGGCTCCTACACATTTTTGCATACTTAATTCCATAAATTCTCCATCATATAAAGGCGTAATTTCCATGAGAAATACTTGTGTCTAGTTTCAAATGCTGTGTTTTTGCTGCCTTATTTTAAATGACTTGAATTTGGTTTTTGGGTTATTACCCCCTTAAACATAACTATACCTACAAAAATCCATGCTCAAGTGTAATGATTTGGCTGGTTGCAAAAAAAGATTGGGAAGCAAACTTCTATGACATTGCCTAAACCGTTTTGAAAATATTTTACTTTCTATAACTTCTCCAAGCTTTGAATTCTATGACTTTCCCAGGTCTTCCATGACTGCAGCAGCTCTGAATCTGACCAGACATTTTAAAAAACAGATGAGACGAGGCTGGTGCAGACCTGTGTCGGCCACGTTCCTCATGGTGTGTTTGAAGGCCCAGATGATGGAGTCCAGGACCAGTTTGAACTGGGTGGGGGGGATGGAGAGGAAGGCTGGGAAACACTGGGAGTTGACGGCTTGGAGAAGGTAGAAGAAGTGGGTCCTGTGTTCGGGGTATTCCTCAAAGTCCTGAGGGCACAGCAGAAAATAAAAGGAGTGAATGTGTGTAGCTGGATGAAAACAAAACCAAACCCTACACTGGATAAAAGGTTAGAAAAAGACATTGCACAGGTTATTTTAACAGGAAAAATGAAATATAACCATTCAACCACAGTCAATACGAAGGCCTAAAAGGAATGTCTAAAGGCATCATTCACTGGTTACAAGTACAATACAGTGGGATGCACACGTTTCTATTTTCCTACACTTTTCCACGACTGCTGCATTACTTCAGTTTCAGCATTAACTCAGTTTCCAAGACAAATATATTTCAACGGATATCAAGGGATAGTTACATTAGATCCTGTGTATGTCAGTGTATATACTCAAATACTGCAGTTTTCTGCTGAATAACCAATGTGGACGTCCTTGTGTTAGGTAAGCTACTTCCAACACTCACTTAATTTTCATGACAATGTTTTCTGGATATGTATTGTTACATATATCTCCAATATCTCCATGAGAAATGAACAGGCAGTTGTGTGCAGATTTCTCAGGTATCATCATCATTCAAACAGACTCTACCTTGTTGATCATGTTCAAAGTGCACTCGAACACGGCGTCAAAGATCTTGGGGATTTCCCCGGTGATGTGGGCCCCCAGCTTGTTGACGATTGTTGCCATGGTGCTGAGGACCTCGGGCTCCCTGGCGGCCGGGACGTTCCTCTGGTAGTCGATGAGCACCGCCTCCAGCAGGGGGGGCACGAAGTTCTCCCCCACCTGGACCACAGCACAACATTATTTACATTTACAGGCTATCTGCAGGTTTCTGAAGGCCAAATTCAAGACTTTTTAGCTAACTGGAATTGATAAACAAAGCTAGCAAAACAAGCCTATTTCTGATTGCACTTAACCAATGACAGTTCCAGAAACTATAAACAGGCAGAATAAGAAATATGACACCAGGAAATGAATTGTTAAGGCACATGATGTGCCTTGATGAAAACAAAAGGCGAGACTCACCATCTGAGGGTCGTTGGAGCGACTGACCCAGCCTGAGATCAGCTTCAGAGTCTCTCTCTTCACCGTCCTCATGCTCCTGATCAGAGGCTGCTTGGTCACCATCTCTCCTGTTGGACAAAGAACCATATCCATCCATGTTTTGAACAGCCAATGTACAGTTATGGGTTAAATGATAATAACAGATGTTTTGGTAGATGATGTGATCGCAATGACTGATCTGGATTTGAAATCTTGACCATTTGCAGAAGAACATTTTTACTGCACTTTTGGCATCTTATACCAACATCTTTACATTCTATATTAAATGTTTCATTACTGCCTGTGTGCCAATGTTGTATGTTTGTAAAATTATTGTGGAAACTAAAATTGCAATACACATTTACCTGCGCAATCCTACTTAAAATATACTGTCAATCCATAACTGTGAGCATCAGAAGCACAGAACATTTAAAAGGTCAAAGATCTGAGTATTTTCAACAGACTGATGTTGAGACTTGACGATGGTCCTTGATTTGAAGGATTACTGACATTTTGTATTAAAAAGACTCACAAACAAGTTAATCTGGTTTTGTTCAGATGCATACCACCAGTCAAATTAACACACACACACACACACACACACACACAGTGGGAGTCGATGGGGGCTGACCGTTGGTCTGGATGGCAGAGGAGATGTTTTCACTCAGACACTTGTAGACGTTGAGCATGTCCAGGTAGATGCGTCCCAGCTGCACGACGAAGGGATGACCCACGGCTTTACAGGCTCTGACGTTGGTCTTCAGGATGCTGCCCAGCTGACGCACCGTCTCCGCGTCCTTCAGGATGTCAACGTTCTGCAGACACATTCAACACAACCTCCAGTTACTCGACCGACCAGGTCCAACACCGGATACAACAAAATCATCTTACAATACGGCTCAATATGCGATATGGGGTTCACGATTCAATACAACCACAATACGATGTAATAAATAAATGTTCAGTGACAACAAAGTCTGGCTGTGCAGAATTCTGTGTATTTCTGAGACACAAATCTTTCTAGCGATGCCATTGGCTGCTAGAATGTAAACAACAATTTAAAAATGTCATTACAACGTGACAATAATATAATTTGGATGGAGAGCTTGTGAAAATGTGATGGTCAAGCGTCTCATTTGTGATTACTACAGCAGAATAACATGGATCTGATATCACCATTCATTTTTCTGACCCAAGATACATATCGTCACATTTTTGTATTGCGATATATTGAATTTCGATATATCGTCCTACTCATTTTGGATTTTAATAATTCAGACTTCTTCAGACCTCAGTTTCTTGACTGGATTTTAAGATTTTGGTTGGTTTCCAAAATAATGCCTCCTGATTGATAATGCCTATCAACGAGGCCGTACCACGCCATCACTGAAGATTATTCTTCACATCTTATCATGTGAAATGAGCGTGGGCCTGTGACTACATGAAATGTGAGATCATGTGTGTATCAGTAGAGAACAGACTTTTCTGGAATTTAACGACCTGTGCAGGAACCCTGTGTATGAATTTATTAACACCAATACATGTGTAACATTTCGAGCACCGCCCACCAACCGGTCAGAACAGAGCGACACATCAACCAAACTGCTCCCGCTGTGTACAAGCAGTAAGTGTTAAAGGCAAATGTTGCATGCCTATTTTTAGCACACACAGTGAATAAAACGAAAAAAATGAGGATTTCAGATACTGAGTGCTAAAATACTTAAAAACATATAAACCCAGAATCTAGAAATAAAACAAAATAAAATAATACACAAATAGGAAACTATAAAAGTGAATCTGAAGTATAAAGTGAAGTGTCCTTACCTTGGTGGCCTGCTGGATGATGCTGTCCCACACCTGGTTGGGCAGCAGCATGTACTTCTCTATCAGATGCTCCTGGACCGCCTGGTCTGTCTGAGCCCCGATCATGTAGCCCACCGCCTCGTAAAACGTATGGACCTGAGGACAGAGAGGAGGGGCGGGGTTTATATCTGACTCACACCCTAACAGTCTACCAGATGTTCCCTAAATATAAAATCTAAAGTCTCAATACAAAATGAAACATTCACCATTTGAAAAAAAAAAACAGTGACTCCGACTGTTTCTGACTGCTGACGTTTAAATAAAGCACATTATCGGTAGGGCTGGGTATCGTCTGAAATTTTTTGGTATCGGTTGCTTGATTTTGATACCAGTGCCAAACCAATACTTTTTTCGGTACTTGTGATGCGGCAATCGACTTTAATGTAGGGACTCAACTCATTTACCAAGTGCGAGTAAGCCCAACGCAGGGGGGACTTTTATTTTGACGTTCAGCTTCCATCCGTGAGATACGCATTTTTACAGTGGGAAAAGATCTTAGCTAGTACAGAGACGCAGAAAATCGTCTTTCGTCCATACTTCATTGTGTTTACATCGTCATGAATACACTGCGGGGAGAGAGACAAAACCTAAACACACCGTCCCGGTAAGTCTAGAAGCTACCATTTTTGCCGGGAGACGGATTGTGTTAATTAGCCAAAGCATCATGCGTACATGTCAGAGCCTATGGGAGGTGGAACTTGGGTAGCTAGGCAATGAAGCTAGAAAAAGCCATTTCTACTTAAATTTACCTTAAATTTACTACTTAAATCATTACAGTGTATGAATGCTAACCTGTGTAAGGGCTTGTTGCATTACAGATTGGCTGAACCAGAACAATACTATAGTATGGAAAGTTGGCACCATTTACATTAACATGATTCAGTACTCGGTGGTCCCGGACTGATTTGGTCAGTGCCAAAAATACCGACCTTCGGTACACAGCCCTAATTATGGGTTTCTATTAAGTTATTAATTATCTTAAGCCCTTCGTTTACCAAATAGTTCTGTTCTTCCAAACAGAATCAGCTGTGTCAAAGAGAGAGAGATAAGCTAATTTCTTCCAACATGTTGATGTAGTGTTTTGGAATGAAATCTTTTGGTTTAAGCTACCTGGAAAATTGACACAGCAGCACAGGAGACTAAGACTGACTTTTTTTTGTATTTTCACAGCTCATCCCTAATTTTTTTCAGTTTGGGAGCACATGCTGCTGTGCTCACATGCTCTTTGGAAAAAGTGTCACGGATACGCCTGGACTCTGGAGTAGAGACACCGTCTCTCCACCAGAGGACTCGGGTTCAAACCCTGACGCTCGCAAGCATGAAGCATGCTGCTGGAGTGTCCTTGAGCAACACACTGCATCCCTACCAGCTCCAAGGATGGTGATCTGTAGCTGACCCTGTCATCTGACCTCTGGCCTCTCTGTGGAGGGGGGCATAAGAAAAGACAATTTCCCTGCATGGATCAATAAATTATCACATTATTAGTACTATTATAATGGGACCTTCCAGTCAAAACTCTTACCACTAGACCTGAAACCTTGTTCCTGTGTAATAAATGAGCGAACTGAGACAGGTTGGAACAGAACAGTACTGTGTGGTTAAGGCTGACCTGCTGCGGCTGCAGGTCACAGATGATGGTGTTGATGTTGTTGAGGATCTCGTCGATGAAGGGCATCACCTCGCCCACCTGAACCTGGACAAAATGGCGACGGCACTTCTGGGCGATCTTGATGAAGGTGTCGCACGCCATGTCCTGCACGCCGTCGTGGGTCTCTGTGTTCGACAAGAGAGGGAGACAGACAGAAGTTATGATGATGACCCTCATTCACTGACAGCGTTTCCTCTGAGTTCATGTTGCAGTGGTGCTTTTGGGGAACATGAGTTTTGGTTCCCCATCTGTCACTCCCTCGGTCCCAGTTATGATTCTAAAAACACTCTTCTTTGGCTCCACACATCAGAACTACACTGCTTTGTACTTTAGAGGGAAACTGGGCTTAAAGGAACAGTTCACCAAAAAATCAAATTAGGTTAACTTTTGGACCCACAGGGCAATCGTTCAGCTACAAAACACTTGGACTATACTGTACAAGCTGTTTGGAGAACTTTATGGTAATAGTTTGTCTTTTTGAAACTCTAAAGAACCAGTACTCGGCCACTTCAGGTGTTCTGGAGAATGCTGACATGGAGCTGAGTGTGTGTACTATGGATATACAAACTTAACAGGATCACATTTTCTCTAACAGTGACTGTAGCGTACTGCGATAGCACAATGCTGCTGTATGAATGCACAGGAAACAATACATAACCAAACATTGAATGGGAATCATTCAGTCATCACAGCTCTTAACCATACATGGATTTAATCATTTAATGCAGCTTCAAATTGAAGTATTAAAAACTCTAAATAGCAGATGAGCTCTGCATCAATGCAACAGAATTGAACAGAGGCAAAAAGGCCTCCCTCTTTAAGTTTTATCTTATCTTTTGCACACTCTGGTTAAAGCTGATATAAAATGCTTTAAAAGTGAAAGAGCTGGTCATGGAGAATTTAGAATTACACTCCAGTTCCTCACCGTGCATGAACTCAAACAGCTTGTTGACGACGGTCTTGAGGAACTTCCAGTGGGCTCGGAGGAACCGAGGATACTGGCCCACGATGTACATGATGTTGGAGGCAATGATGGCCTTGTTGTCCTTCCCTCTCTTCTGCTCACACAGACCCAGCAGGTCCTGGATAAGCAGCACACAGAATCGGTTATTAGTAGTTATAATTAAACACAGTGCAATCTGGAGGAGAGTGCAAACAGAGTTCATTTGGAAATGATCAGGAGCCTTGGGGCAAAAACAGGACTGAAAGTTGATGAAATGACTCTAAAGCTAAGTTGGGAGTTGCAGAAATGCCACTAGGAAAACACCAATTGTGTACGAATGCAATGCATCACTTTTTAAACATTTGATTGATTACATTTCTGAATAAAAACAAAAAACAATGCACATACACATACTTAACTGCTATATGCAAATAAAGCATCAAAAGTAAGTCGATAACTTCATGTGTATAGCACTTTTCAAAGCAAAGTTACAATAGGAAAGTTACAAACTGTGTGTGTGTGTGTGTGTGTGTGTGTGTGTGTGTGTGTGTGTGTGTGTGTGTGTGTGTGTGTGTGTGTATGTGTGTGAATGCTCCCCGGCCAAGTTGCTGAGGCAACCAGGTTTAAACAAATGGTGAGCTTTCCACATTACTGTTCCTCTGGTTCTTACGCTCTTGCAAGCTGAACCAATGCAAGAGCGCCTTTGTCAGAGGGCGTCTTTATATATGTTTTTGTCAAAGAACGAGATGATACAGACCAACAGATTGGTTAATTAAGTATTGTGTGTGTGTGTGTGTGTGTGTGTGTGTCCCACCTTGATGACGGTGACCAGGAACCTCTTCTCGTCCTCCTCGTGCATGGCCCCGCTGATGGAGCCGATGGCCCAGCAGAGCGTGTTGAGGTTCCTCCAGGACCATTCGGTGCCGTTCACCTGGTTGTGCAGCTTCTCTGTCATGATGCGCTCGGTGTCGGCGTAGTCCAGATGGGTCAGATACACTGCAGCCAGAGGGAGAGATGGACGAATGAGTGGTGTGTGTCTGAAATACACACTGACTACGTTTACATGCAGGGACTAACCCGGCTACTGTCCATACTCCGGTTATGGTTTTATCCGTGTTAAGATGCTGACAAACCTTCTGATACGCTGCAACTGAATTTTCTTGTTTCCATGAATAAACCAATTCATGAAATATTCACCCTCCCTCTTTGACTCAGCAATAGTAGTTTACTTCTAATAGTGGAAAGAAATGATGATTCAATAGTAAGTACTGTTGTGCAAGTCTGAGTTTGTGGAGACGGGGAAAACCAAAAGTAAAAAGCAGCAAGATGTTTCCATGCCACAGTAACCACTTTAATATGGGAGTAAACCAGGAATCTTAACCGGGTTTCTCATAATCAAAAGTTCATGTTTACCCACATTATTCTAACTCAGTTATGCTGTTTACATACATCGACCCACAGCCGGGTTAGATGAGTAACTGGGTTAACAACGGAATGTAAACACATCCAGTGAAAGGGGCGAGTAGAAGTTAAGCTGGGACTAAACTTAAAGAAAATAAGAAAAACAATGAAAGGCATGGTTCTACTGTGCTACCATTTTAACTGCATAACTTCACACCACATGGGAAATTGAAAAATGAGCACTTGAAACCGACTGAAGATTTAGCGCAAGGATTTGTGTTTTTAAGCTCCTAATTTGCCTCCCTATAAAAAGTCACCCTTTAACTCTTGACAATGAAATGAACGTGACATGAGCCTCACAGAGAAATGAAGCCGCTTTGATTTGTGCATCTGAGGGAAAATCCAGCATCCAGCAGCACTAAGCAACATGCAGCTGTTTACACACTTTAATGAAATGTCAAATCCCAAAGACATGGGGTCAAAAACTAAGTTGTGTTGTCATATGACATACTGATGAATAAGTAACATTCTTTCTAAACTTCTCCACACTCAATACACAGGAGTAGGAAGCGTGACACTGACCCAGAGTCTCCCTCATGTTCTTGTAGAGGTTGATGGAGTCTGTGTCCTTCATGAACTCCCTCACCACCTCCCCCTGGTCGTTCTCCACCACCAGCACCTCCTCTGGCTTGGCCATGCGGCTCACCATCAGCAGACGCACCTACAGGGAGGAAGAGGAGGAGGAGGAGGATGATGCATGGGAGCTGACAGAACAGTCTGGTCGAGCATCTGACTGTACCAACTGTGTCTAGAATGATAATAACTGCAATGACCATATTTCCAGGATAATATTTCCAGAATACAGTTTGTTATAGTGCTGAAGCGATTCGTCGATCAACAGATAATTCATTGATTATAATTTTGCTAATCGATTTATCATTTTCAAGTAAAAAATACCAAACATTTGCTGGCTTCAGCTTCACGAATTCTAAGATTTGCTGGGTATTCTCATTTCATAGCATCGTTTTTTGGCTGCTGGTCAGACTAAGGCTCTGGTAACTTGTGATCGACATTTGTGATTATTTTTGAAATTTTATAGACTAAACAATTAAATCGAAAAAAATAATGGATGAAAATAAGAGTTAGTTGCAGCCCTAGTTTGTTACAAAATGTTTCCATCTTGTAAGCAAAGGTTTTAACCTCAATAGTAATCCATAGCAGGTTTTACTTCCATGCAAGGAATCAGCTAGCAGGGAGTTTTCAAGTTGGTTCTCTCCCTTTGGAACCCAACTCTTCATGTGCACAGCAGATTTAAAAACTATGACTCAGTGTGTGTGTGTGTGTGTGTGTGTGTGTGTGTGTGTGTGTGTGTGTGTGGATATCAGTCTGCACCCTGGAGAATCCAGACAGACAGAGATGTGACTGTGCTGGTTGTGAAAATATGACTGTATGTCTATGAATGTGTGAGTGTGTGCGCGGTGGGATGTATCAGCCGTAACTTGGAGAATACAGGCAAGTAGAGGTGTGAATCTGTGTGTGTGTGTGTGTGTGTGTGTGTATACATCAAGCCCTTCTTTGGCATGGACAGGTAGGTAGGGGTTTGACTGAATTTGTGTGTGTGTATATGTGTTTCTCAGGCGTACCTTGGAGAGCACAGGCAGGTAGAGGTGTCGGCGCGGCGGGACGTCCGACAGCAAGGGGGAGGTGGAGGTGGAGAAGGGACTCTCTCTGTAGAGCTCGGCTGCCAGGTGGTTCCAGTACTCCAGACAGATCTTAAAGATCTCCGTCTCCTCCACCTCCGACACCAGCAGCATGTAGTGGAGGGCCTGGAGGGGAGGAGGAAGAGGAGGAGGGGGCCTGTTAGGTTTTCGTTAAGAGTGCCTACAGCGTTCCCTAGGATTTGGTTTAAACTTGGGGAAGTGATGCATCGCAGCGCTGCATACTCGCATTTTCAAAATTACACGAATTGGCCCGAGTGGGGGCGCTATAATTACAGGTCAAAGACAAACAAAGTGACATGTGTGTTACTGATTGGCCCACAGGGGCAATGAATCATTTGTGAGGGTCGACATGTTTACTGCTGCCTTGTCTCTCTTGAACACAGAGGAAACACTAAGGAAAATGGTACTTCTATGGTTGGAAGCACAAGAATCCATGTGCAAGCACAACTGAGTTTTTTTTAATTCATAAAAGCCTTTATTTAGAGGACAAAAAAAATATAAAAACACTAACGGATTTGGATTTTTGTGCTTCCAACAACATAAGTACAATTTTCCTTGGTCTTTTCACCTGCTCCAGGTTTTTCCCCTACCCATGGGCACCTGTAGTGTTTTTTGAAATCCTGACCCACTCCTTGTGCTACTTTCTTCTCTTGGATCTACAGAGGAAACACTGCTGCTCAGAGACAGTAATGGCTGGCTAACTGCTTCTTGGAACCAGAACCAGACTCAAAATCTAATGTGGTCTTCTCTCGGTCAGACTGCTGTACAGGCCGATTCTGCCTTTCCCTCTGCGGCAGACAACATCCCAGTCTCCCACTGGGAATACATAAAGTATCTGGCTGTCTGCACTTCTTTAAGTGGACAAACAGGTGGCCCTTCCCACTCTGTGTGGTAGGGCCCAGATGTATGTCATAGCAAAGATGTAATCAGGACAACACAGACTGAGAAATAATGGGAGAGGCAGGTAAACAGTCATTGGAAATGAGGAGGAGTTGTCTGGCCAAAAACCCTGAAAGCAGGGGAGGAAATTACCAAAAAGCAACCAGCTGAATGCCGGTAAATAAAAGCAGAGGCTGGTAGGGTTGTTTACTCTACCAGACACTTTGGCAGGTCACCAACAACCATTCCGTTCTACATAAAGAAATCTATTTGGCTGGTAAACCAGTGAAAATGTCTGGTGCAATGGACATAAATAGTTTAATTCAAACCTGTAATCCTTAACAACCTCCCTGCTTTACTCTCCTCTCCTCCGTCTCTACATCCTACCTCCATGAGCGTCTCTCTCAGGTTGGGCCTCTTCTCGATGAGCTGGCCGTGTTCTTTGAGGAAGGTGCAGAGGAACAGGCTGAGGTTCTGGATGAAGTTCTGCTCGTCGTCCTTCCCGTTGGCGTAGGCCAGCCGGATGTTGGTGTTCAACGGCAGCATCTGACCAGAGGGGAGGAGAGATGAGAAACAAAAAATTACTTCATAACCTCACTTCTTGTTGCTTATGCTGAAGTTATTCTGTATACCTGTCCTGCTATATTTACACAAAGGGATGCGGTTTCATTCCAAAACGAGATCAGCACCATTTGAAATAATATTATATTGACTCTTGCAAAATGGTTGATGGCACAGAATTCAAAGAAATAATGTTCCTTTTTACAGGAGTATTGGTATGATAATACTTTTGCCAACAAGACTCTCTAGATCTTATAAACTGATAAACTTCAGCGGATGACTTTTAAGTTCTTCACTGGTTTTAGCTACTGTCAGGGCAGAAGGGTTTTGTAGCCCTGTCAGCCGAACTACAATCAAGATTTGACTGTGCATTCTCCTTAGAAAAACAAACTCAGTGTTATTCACGAGTGAGTCAAATCATAAACCACAAGACTTTATGGTTTGTCCTTTGTTTAGGGCTGCAACTAACGATTATTTTCATTGTCGATTAATCTGTAGATTATTTTCTCAATTAATCGATTAGTTGTTTGGTCTATAAAATGTCAGAAAATGGTGAAAAATGTGGATCAGTGTTTCCCAAAGCCCAAGATGACGTCCTCAAATGTCTTGTTTTGTCCACAACCCAAAGATATTCAGTTTACTGTCATAGAGGAGTAAAGAAACCAGAAAATGTTCACATTTAAGAAGCTGGAATCAGATAATTTTGACTTATTTTACTCAAACCGATTATCAAAATAGTTGGCGATTAATTTAATAGTTGACAACTAATCGATTAATCGTTGCAGCTCTACCTTTGTTTTTTAACAAGATGGCAGTTTCAGAGCACTTTCTACCCGCTCAGCTTTTATTTCTTTACCTAGCATTTCTCTATCATATATGATCCATCTAGGGACACAGGGTTATTTCTTACTTCTAAGCTTATTCTACTGTTGCACCAACTGTATTCTGGATCAGATTTTCCACTAGTCCTACAACTGTAAATGTAAAACAAAATTAACATGTAAAAAAAAAAATTTCTGACTTTGTGACACTGTAATTTACTTTGCTTTTAAGGTCAAAACATCAAAAGCAAAAACTTACAGCCCATTTGACTAAAACACATACTTATCTGACTGTTTACTAAAACTAACCAATTAACCAATGACATCAACATGCAAGCAGGGGGAGCTGTGGATATCCAGTTGGTAAGGGGTGTGTGTGTGTGTGTGTGTGTGTGTGAGTAAATGTTTATGCTGCCCACAAGTGAGTTATGTTTGTCAGTTTGTAATAACAGTGTACTCACTTACACTACCTACAATTTTAGTGTGTTTGTGTGCGTCTAATTACAGATTTCACGCATATGCAATGGTTTATGTCGCCCACAAATAGTGTGTGTGTAGGTGTGTGTGTTTGTGTGTGTAATGAGAAAGTGTGCGCAAATGTAACTGTACGCACTGCCCCCAAAGCGTGTGTGGTTTTGTGTGTAATAACAGTGTGGGCACATTTAACCGTTTACACTGCTCACAATTAAAGTGTGTTTGTGAGTTTGTGAGTGTGTGCAATCAGACTGTGTGTGTGTGTGTGTGTGTGTGTGTGTACCTGTTTGAGCTGGCACATGGTGAGGGTGAACAGGTTGACAAACTGCTCCTCGTACTGATTGACGCTCACTCCAGCGATCTCTGTCAGACACTTGAGCGTCACGTTGCGAAACATCGGCACGTTCAAGAACTGAAACACACGAACAGAACGAGTCGGGTCAGTTTGACATTCCTGCCTGCATTACATGTCAGGTCCGAGACATTTTTGCAGTTTTAGGACTCTGTTTAGATGCACCACTCATTGGTTGACATCACTGACTAGAGGATAGTAATATTCCTGATACTGATAGTGGCTTAGTTTGTGTTTTTACCTGCTTTTAAATATCTGCAAAATTGTCAAAATAATTTTCTGCAGTTCCACAAGTTCCAGACTTTACAGAACCGCATAGGAACTTTGACAAGTGTTTGTCTGTATGTGTGTGTGTGTGTATGTGCGCGCGTGTGTGTGTGTGTGTGAACGCTCCCCGGCCGAGTTGCTGAGGCAACCAGGTTTGAAAAAAAATGGTGAGCTTTCCACAATGCTGTTCCTCTGGTTCTTACGCTCCTGCAAGCTGAACCAATGCAAGAGCGCCTTTGTCAGAGGGCGTCTGTATGTTCAATGGCTGCTACCCACAGGAAATTATCATACACACTAAACATGTATAGCAAATGTTTTTGTCAAAGAACGAGATGATACAGGTTTATTAAGCACCAGAGCAGACCGATTATTATCATTATTCTAATCATTAAAGACTTTTTTCTTAACAAATACAAAGTGCTGAATCCATGTTACCTTGTAGACCAGAGTGCTAATGAGCTTGGTCTCGAAGATGTAACCCAGAGGAATCCAGTTCAGGAAGCGAAGGAGGGTCTCCAGTGTGGCATGGACCAGAGGGGCATTCTGAGAGTTTTCCTAAAAAAAAACGCAAAAAAGGTACATATGAGGTCAGATGGTGATATTTGTTAAGAGATTAAAGTTAGTTTGGCTTGGTGTCATCTGAGGCTTACCATGACAAACTGGCACAGCTGGAATATTTGGGAGAACTCGTTGCACATGCTGGAAGACAGATAAGGAAGATGATCAGTGATGTTACAGTCTTGTCTTATCGTGGCAGAGGTTAAGGGCTCCGTTCAGTCGCTGTGTAGCTCAGTGGGTAGAGCGTAAAATCTAAACACTCACAGTACTGTTACACACTGTGGACAAAGGTGTCCAAACAACAGCATCCTCGCAATCACAGCATCCTACACACCTCTAAACTGAGGAAAGTGTTCAGGAAAACACAGAAAATTTTGGATGAAAAAGCAAAAACATCAGGGGCCGTATCCACAAACATTCTGAGAGTCCTCTCAGAGAGTCTTATCTTAACCTAAAATTCCTTAGCAAGGAGTCCTAGCTTAGGAGTGATTTAGGAAAGTTCTCAGAGCAACTCTGAGCAAGGAATGGACAAGAACTTTTATCTTAGTGAGGAGGTGTGGTCGACCCCGTTGCTAGGTGTGATGCTCTCTTGGGACGCTGTCATTGGTTGATCAAGAAAAATCAACACGCCTCTTTTTGTCATCCAGAATCAACACAAGGAATCACACAAGATAAAACACAATTTACTCGACATTAACGCGTGGTTTGCTTATACTATTAAAAATAAAATAAAAATAGAGCTCACTGGACAAAATCTTTGAAAACCATACGAACGGTACTTTTTAATACTTGTTCGGTCCTCAGTCACAGGTTGACGCATTGTGCCTTTATTTGGGCGAATGCAGTAATACTTTACTAATTTGATGTTAAGATTTGGTGAAAATGGCTCAAGACTCAGTAGTATTAGATGATTTATAGACTATATTGGCAAGCCTATATGAATAGGATTTTTGAACAAGAGTATATTGCAGATGATGCGGACGTGTGTCTCATCAGTGACCAGACAACACAGAGAAAACTCACTATATCCACAGCTGCTGTTTTGTCGGCGCACATCCAGTGGGAATTAAACAGGCTGCGTCACAATATGAGGCTGCGAAGGAGCTGTGACTGTTTGTGTGATTATTCTACTATGTGGTTGCATTATCACTGCTGCACTGATTGCCTGTTGCTAAATATCTTAACATTGTGATGACTTTCATAATGATAATAATAGCATTAATGCGTCTTTCAGCCATTTTCTCTACTCCTTAAGAAACACCTCAGCTCCAATGGGGGGGTGGGGGGTGGGGTAGCCTCTTCAGTAGGTCTGCTCCTTAATTTGTGTTGTTTTGTTTTCCATGTTCGGGCCTGCGTGCTTGTTTCTGTTTTTTTTGTTTGTGTATGTTGCAAAATTCAAAATAAAAACATTGAACTAAGAAACACCTCAGCTCCTAAAAGTCCTCCTCTCTACTCTTAACAGTTTTCCACCTTAGGAGCTCTCTTAAGGGCTAAGATGCTTTGTGAATAGCTTTTATCTTTACTACGATTTAGTCTTACTTTTAAGGGGAAATTCTTAGAAAATGTCATCACTCTCAGAGTTTTCTTAGAATTTCACCACTAGGACCAACTCTTAGTACTAGGAAGCTTTGTGGATACGGCCCCAGGCATTTATTTTCCTATGAAATGAACAGTTCAGCAAATCGTGATTCTCGAGGCTGATGCAATAAGAAATGATATGAGATAACAGAATGATGACAGACTGAGTGGAAAGAATAAATAAGAGCTAAGGAAGGAAACTATCTTCCTCTACTGGTCACATGACCTGGTGAATTCTTAAATTCACCTGCCATTTTCTGTATTTTATTGGCCAAATTGATTTCTGGAATAAGAAGTAATGATTGGTGGCTGGTAGAGGAGACAGACTTAACCAGCCACAGCCAACATTTAACAATTAGTCTGGTGCTAACTCCCACCCTGAAGCCATCCAGCCTCTTGCATTAGGACACTAAACACCAGTCTTTCATCCGTTACCTGTCTTTGAGGTGCTTGGCCTTGACCTGCGTCATCTGGCCACTGGAGAAGTCGAAGACTTCCTCGCTGAGCAGTTTGAGGATGATCATGTTGTTCTGACAGAGGCTCTCACTGGTCCGGCTGGCACCCACAATGTCACTGATGAAGGTGGGCCAGTGTTTGGGCCATTCCTGCTTCAGGATCTAGACCGGCCCAGAGAGGAAGAAATACATCAGCCTCAACACTTAGTTCTCTATGTAGAGTCTACTGTTCATAGCATCTTTCACTGTATGTCCCCCACACTGTATGTCAAGTCCTGTTCTTACATGTGTCAAACTCTTAGTTGTGAATTTGTCTCTGTACTAATGTCACGAAGACAAATTCATACATCTTTGTACTTGGTGCAGTGATGTAGTGTTTGACTAAAGGATGGCTAAACTCTGAAATCATTTGATCACAGGAAGACCAACAACCACCAATAAACAAACATTTTGAATTATTTTTAAATTGTCAGAATAAATGATATTTAAATCTAACTTACTTTAGCAGATACTGCCATCTACTATGAATTTCTGTCCCAACTGTTTGTCATCTTAGAAAAGGGGGTAAACAGATTAAGTGGCAACGCTTCACTAAATCCCATACTTGACAATTTAAGTCATCCTGATTCTGATCCCTGACTGGGTAAACAGTGTTTGTTGGCATCATGAAGAAGACGTGAGAAGGTAGAATTCTCAGAGGTGACGCTTATTTACCTGTACAAGGATCATGTTGAGCTTTGCAATGTACACTCCCTCTTTCTGCAAGATGCAAATCAGAGGAAAACATTGGCATTACCATCGAGAAGCACAAAGGTCACGCAGATCATGTGAGCTGGTTAAACGTGCCGTATCTTACATGAAGATCACCTCACCTCGATGTTTGCAGGATCAGAGGAAGTCTTGATTATCAGCCCAACAACATACTTCTTGATTCCTGAAAACATGTGGAAGTCTTTATTATAAGGCAGGCAACAAGTCCCTGACGAGCAACACAACACACCAAAACAATGTGTCATCTTTATAATCTGTGCTAAAGAAAACAGCTCTGTTCATTTTCATTGGGCCATCATTACCTTCACACTGATTTCTGGGTAGAATCTTCCAGCGGGTTTTGATGACTGCCTCCAAAATCTGCAGTGCATAGTACTGGGAGGAAGATGGAGATGCATTAGGACTGTGGACTGGGAAAAGCATCAGGAATACTCCTCTAGTCTACAGGCTAAGGGACAACAAGGACTGAGACAAAAGAAACGAGGCTGCTGGGACCAATAATATATAGTAAAACATCAGGGATTTGCCTGATAATGTCATATCAGCTTTCTACAAGCAAGCATTAATAATACTAATTAATAATACAAGGACTAGTAGACAAAATAAATATGACTTAATGGGGCCTGAAATACAGAGAAACCTCTAGAATTTCATTCATCATTCTGCCTCGTCATATCAGACATTTTGACACACAGACAAAAAGAACAATACAGCACTTCAGTTGGGTGAAAACCACCCATCAAAGAAAGTCTAAGAAGAAGATTGGAGCTAAAAGGCCGAGGTGTAAACGCTGTGAAAGCTCAAACTGAGCTCCAGTGAAGCCCGGGTGTCAACAAGCAGCTAATGTGAGCTCATAGCTTTTCTCTATTACAAAGTCAGTGGTTCATACTTTGGTTTTCATGTTCTGAGAGAACTCCAGGATGGTGTCGACCCTCGTCCATGCGTCTGGATGGTCCTTCAGGTTGGTCAGCACTTCCTGGGCTAACCGTTGCTACAAGAGATCAACAACAAAACCTTTTAATAGCCGAGTTCACTATGTTGGAATTAGAAGGCTTGCTCTAAAATTACATTTCCTCTACCAATACAAAATGATAAATAGCACAAAACATCAAAATGATACTGTTAAAACAGTTCAAAGTAAAGTAGGTCACGCAAGTCCTGGGTTGACAAAATTATACATTTTGCAGACTGGATCGTTTAGGTTTGAGAGTTGTTGAATGATCAACTTCAGTTTTTTTTTTTGGGAGGGGCAAAACGGACATATTATATTTTAATATAACTTCCTAATAACTGCACAGTAATGCTTAGCAATGAGGTACACCATTTATAATCAATGGCAGATAAGTCTTTAATTTCTGTCAATGCACAACCAAATTGTAAAGGGCTTGCTGATAAAAGGGCAGCTTTGCATTTTCTAGTGCCAAAAAGTGGTGAATCCTGCCCAGACACATTAACAAAAACCCCACAGTGGAGTGGAGTCGTCCTCACCTGGGATCCTATATCATAGTACATGGAGTTGACAACATTGTCCAGCAGATTGATGTCCAGTTTCTGACTGAAGTCCAGCAGCTGTCTGGCTGCATGATCCGCCAACATGGTCATTTCTGCTGGCATAGAGCTTCAGTGGGGAAGGGAGGGGGAAACAATGAACTTAGAGTTTTCCTTTAACCTAAGTAGAGGCTAATAATAATAATAATAATAATAATAATAGGCATAATGCCATCATCTAAAAGCATACAAGTAATACACAAATCTAAAAGTAGAGTTCACAAAGTGCTTTAACACTCATGGTAAAATACACCAAGGAGCTAAAAACTAGGACACATTCAAAAGAAACAGTGGTTAAAAATAAATACACAAGATACAAGATTCAAAAGTGGACAAAATCAAAACCATGGTATGGAGTAAGTCTATTCAATGTTTTAAGAGGTGATTGAAATCACAATGGCGAATTTGCTCGTGTAAGTATCATGAACGTGGTTAGTTTTCCTTAAACATTCCTAGTAGCTAACAAGTAGTCAAGAGATAAGTTCATCTTGTTCAGCCAAAACGTGTCGACAGGCAGCCACGTGAGGATTTAGTTAACCCACATGCCCAATCATGACACCGATAGAAGCGGAGCATAAACTGACACTGGGGGAAACTGTGACCCCGTCTGGCTAATTGCAGGAGTGACGCAGCATTCACAAAAAACGAAACCCTCCCTCTTAAAACGAATTAGCTTCAAGTCTGAGTTACCCTCGCTTTATCGACTAGAAACGACCAATACAATTCTTGTAAGCAGTTAAAATACTTAAACAACAGTAGAAGCAAGCACAAGTGTTGGAGGTGTCAGTCTGTCGGCCAACAAGCACTGTGTTATGTTTGGTTTGTGAAGCTAACTGTTACCGCTTGTCAAAACATCACATCACTTCTGAACTTGACCAATGCACACTGCTAGCCAACGTTAGGCAGGCTAATGTTGGCTAAGCTTACCTGATATTTCCTGTCCGTCCGATGAAAAGAAAGATTGGTTAACTGACGTTGTTTTTCCGTTGAAAACAAAACAATGTTGTCCTCTTAATGCGTTGACTGACCAGAAACTGATATAACTATCTACCGTTATCTCATGGCACACGTTCTGAATTCCACACTGTTCTTGACATCCGATAGCCAATTAGCTAATGTTAGCTTCCCCGGATAAGACTAATGCTATAATGTTGTAATGTTGGCGTTGGATACTTATCGATTCTCAGTTGGCGACGTGATAATACTTTCCGCAGTTTACCACAACCAAATGTTCCTTGTCCTCAAACAGTCTGAAACATCTTTTTCTCTAACAGTGATTAAGTCGATTCCCACTATGCTAATAGCAACTTAGCGTGCTAATGGACAAGTCAATGATTATTCGGGTCCCCTGGCTAACGTAAGCTAAGCTAGCAACACAGATTTACGGAGTCACACTTGGAGCGGTATTCCGGGTCATAATCACGAAATAAAAGAGTCTCGTTTTTTATTTTTGGTTCTATTCGCATATACTGTTGGGTAGCAGAGATGTTTTAGTGCGTGCAAGTGTGCTCTTCCTCTGATCTCATGCTTCAAACCCCGGACCGGTTGAAACCGGTTGAGACCGGGATATTCCATCTCGGTGCTTCGGCCCGTCGCGCGCCGCGTAAAATTTGGACCATGTACACGCCCCTGCGGCGTCTGATTGGTCCGTCAGTAGATTCGTCCTGCTCCACTATAGGCTGAATGGCGCTGTCAATCGGACTCAGCCTCCCTCTGAGCCCATGTGGTTGTGTTTGCCCTTGGATGAGGGGTTACAGCAACAAGCCCCCACCAATGAAATACGGCACATTAAAACTTAAAGTATATCTTCATAAGAAATTAAAATAAGCAATGTCATTTTTGTGTTAACAGGTTTATTGTATATGGTTCAGTGTGCTATATGCAAAGTCAGAATGATTACAGGTGGGAAAAACAACAAAACAGTCCATTCTTGTGATGTCATACGCCATTTGGTGGCTGCTTTTATCCAAAGTGCCTTCCAATACCATGAGTGTAAACATCTAGAAACATCTAGTACACACCTAGTATACAGAAACATTAACTCTTAACATTGTCCCAGTGTGACAACAAACTGGTCATAGTCTTGTCAGAGATAATAAATACTGTACATTTCTCCTCCTGTAACTGTTGCATCATCAATATCTTCCCCCCCATGTTGAAGTTTTTCTAGGCTATGCTATCATACATTTTCCCTGCTTGAATCATTTTCTGTATATTTGTACATTATTTACAACATAATATGGCTATGAGGCCGTCAGCGCACTTGGGCCCTCTTAAGTTTTAACCATTCCCTTTTTCTTTACAACATCTCTACTGTCTAATCTTGTTGCAACACTTCAACAGGAAGCAGATGTGTCCTTCTCAGTCTTCCTCCTCGCTTGCCTTGTTTGATTTTGCTCTGATTTCCCCGTCAGAGTTCTGACTGCTGCGGCTGTGCTGGCTGCTCCTGTCGCCGTGGCCGGCGTAGCGCCCTGTGGCGGCGTCGCTCTCCTGCTTCCTGTCGTCCTGATCGAGGTCGCGCTCGCTGCCGTCTGAGTAATTCTCATGATCGTCTGAGTAGCGGTAACTGTCGTCTGAGTCGTGGTGATCATCATCATCTGAGTAGTGACCGGCGTCCTCTCCTTCACGGCGGCCTAACGGAGCTCCGTCAGCCTCCTCCTCCTCCTCCTCTCTGCCTGCCTCCCTCTCTTCTGGGTCTGTTTCACCCTCTTCGTCATCCAGATAGACCTTTCTGTAGTGAACAGCTTCATACCCCGTGTCTGACTCCTCCTTGTCACTGAAAAAACATCAACAAAACAACACAGTCAGCAGATTACTCTTTTCTGATTACAGAGCTAATTATGCTATTTGGCTTTAAATAGTTTTCCATGATTCTGCAACTTGATGGCAGGTTGTATTCTTACAGCTATATCCATATCTATACTAATCATAAAAAAACTTTCTTTTCATTGTAGTTTTCAAAACAGAGAAACAAAGTGCTTTACAGACAATAAAACAGTAAGACAATAAATCGTTAAGATCAGGGGTAATGAGATATCATTCTACATTATGTATTACAGATTGTATGTAATAACATGGAAGAAGAACATGGAACATAAAGCTGCAATAGGCATTTTTTTCTGTAGAAATACACTAGTTTTTATCAATCTAAATCACAAAGTGGGGCTGCAACAGAGAAGAGCGTCCCATCCCCACTAACTGATATTAAGATGGGATTCACCTGATTTGTCCAAATTTAATTCTGGTGTTTGTATGGAATCAAAACTTAAGAGTGAAATTCAAACTGTCTCCTGAACAGCAGCAAGCAGTTTAGGTCTTTTCCTTTCTCTGATCTTTCCCCTCTCGTTTTCTTTGGTGTAAAGCAGCACAGACCGGCTGGTGAACATGAGCGAGCTGAGTGACGTTTTACTGACGTCCACCTGACAGGATTTCTGTACTTTCAAGTACGTTCAAACTTATCAAGCAGTTTGCCTCTCGCTGCCGTGTGGAGCCGCCCATGTGTGAAGCTGCCGAGTGCAGCTTTAACTGATATGAACTAGAATTTAGAACCCTCCTCCTCTCCTCTCCTTTCCTCTCCTATTCTCCTCCTCTCCTCTCCTTCTCTCCCTCTCTCCTCTCTCCTCTCCTCTCCTTTCCTCTCCTATTCTACTCCTCTCCTCTCCTTGTCTTCTCTCCCCCTCTCCTCTCCTCCTCTCCTCTCCTTTCGTCTCTCCTCTCCTCTCCTCCTCTCCTCTCCTTGTCTCCTGTCCTCTCCTCTCTTCTCCTTGTCCTCCTCTCCTCCTCTCCTTTCCTCTCATCTCCTCTCCTTGTCTCCTGTCCTCTCCTCTCCTCCTCTCCTTTCCTCTCATCTCCTCTCCTTGTCCTCCTGTCCCTCTCCTCCTCTCCTCTCCTCTCTTCTCCTTGTCTCCTCTCCTCTCATCTCCTCCTCTCCTCTCCGCCTCTCCTTTCCTCTCTTCCCCTCATCTCCTCTCCTTGTCTCCTGTCCTCTCCTCTCTCCTTTCCTCTCCTCTCCTCATCTCCTCTTCTTGTCTCCTGTCCTCTCCTCCTCTCCTCCTCTCCTCTCCTTCTCCTTGTCTCCTCTCCTCTCGTCTCCTTCCTCTCCTTTCCTCTCTTCCCCTCATCTCCTCTCCTTGTCTCCTGTCCTCTCCTCTCTCCTTTCCTCTCCTCATCTCCTCTTCTTGTCTCCTGTCCTCTCCTCTCTCCTTTCCTCTCCTCTCCTTGTCTCCTGTCCTCTCTCCTTTCCTCTCCTCTCCTCTCCCCTCTCCTCCTCTCCTTTCCCCTCTCCTCCTCTCCTTTCCCTCTCCTCTCCTTGTCTCCTCTCCTCATCTCCTCTCCTCTCCTCTCATCTCCTCTCCTTGTCTCCTGTCCTCTCCTCTCTCCTTTCCTCTCCTCTCCTCATCTCCTCTTCTTGTCTCCTGTCCCTCTCCTCTCTCCTTTCCTCTCCTCTCTTCTCCTTGTCTCCTCCTCTCCTTTCCTCTCTTCCCCTCATCTCCTCTCCTTGTCTCCTGTCCTCTCCTCTCTCCTTTCCTCTCCTCTCCTCATCTCCTCTTCTTGTCTCCTGTCCTCTCCTCCTCTCCTCTCCTTGTCTCCTCTCCTCTCCTCTCCTCCTCTCCTTTCCTCTCTTCCCCTCATCTCCTCTCCTTGTCTCCTGTCCTCTCCTCTCTCCTTTCCTCTCCTCTCCTCATCTCCTCTTCTTGTCTCCTGTCCTCTCCTCTCTCCTTTCCTCTCCTCTCCTTGTCTCCTCTCCTCTCCTCTCCTCCTCTCCTTTCCTCTCTTCCCCTCATCTCCTCTCCTTGTCTCCTGTCCTCTCCTCTCTCCTTTCCTCTCCTCTCCTCATCTCCTCTCCTTGTCTCCTGTCCTCTCCTCTCTCCTTTCCTCTCCTCTCCTTGTCTCCTGTCCTCTCTCCTTTCCTCTCCTCTCCTCTCCTCCTCTCCTTTCCCCTCTCCTCTCCTCATCTCCTCTCCTCTCCTCTCCTCTCCTTGTCTCCTCTCCTCTCAGGACACACAAACACACAAACCGCTCTCCAATTCTAGTAGTGGGATACACTGGATTTGACCGATGTGCTGGTCAGATCTCTTGTCTACCTGAGTGTGGATCCTGAGTCTTGCTGCTGGGATCTGGCCCCCTTGCTGCTGATGAAGTCCTCAGTCAGGTCGCAGCCTCGCAGGGCGTCGGTGTAGCGCTTCTCTGCTGCCTGCTTGGCATTCCTCTGTTTGCAAAACGCATGTTAAGACGGATGTTATTCTAGACTTAAACTGATTCAATACAACTGGATAATGAGAACGTACATTACCCCTGGAAAGATAAATCAATTTAATCCAGACATCCCAGACACCTGTGTTAAATGCCAAACTCATAAAGGAACCCTTTTCCACTGTAAGATGCAAACATTTTGGAAAGAAGTAATAAGTTTAATTTCCCAAATAACCTCTAAGCCCATCCCTCTTAGTCCCAAACTCTGCATCTTGGGCCTATACCCTGAAAATCTATCTTTGGGAAGGCATGAAATGAAAATTGGTTGATATCTGCTTAATTCACACAAAACGTCTGATCGCGATCTACTGGAAAAATGTGTCATGCCCTCACATAAGCCACTGGTTTAAAGAACTATCATCCTGTCTTGCAGTGGAAAAACTAACATAGTCTCAAATATAAGCTCTGTGAATTCTACAAAATTTGGGGCCTTTTTCTACGTCTTTTTGAAAGCGAAGATCTGCAACATCTTCTGGATTCATGAATCCTCTCCTGGCTAGTCCTATATAGGCGTTTGATACTATAGTATGTACATTTGTATTGAAAATATCTATTATTCTTATGCTATGCTCTACATTTGTATGACACTCCTCTGGTTGTTACTGCTCTATTGTCTGTACATTCGCTGTACTTTATATGTCTAAATGGAAATGCACTGTATCTTTTATCTCATTAACATAGCTGTAACTCCTGTTTTTCTTTGTTTGTTTTTCTTTACTGGATGAGATGTTTGGGGGGGAGGGAAAGGGCAATTGTATACATTGTATGTTAACTTTTACATTGTATCCTTGATTTAATTTTCATCAAAAATCCCAATAAACAAATGCTTTAAAAAAAAAAAAAGAAAAAAAAAGACAGATGTTATAATGCCATTATAATCACAGCTACTGAAAATAAAAAACACCCTCAGATACTCGCACAGTGTTAGATATCATAAGTTCATGATGTTCAATGCATTCCAGGGGTTACTTTGTGATGTGTTGTAATTTACTTTTTCGGTGATCCTACTTTCCCTCAACCTGCCTCGTCTACTTCTACTGCAGTTAGTGATTTCCTACATTTCCCAGAGTGACCTGCACCTCTTACTCATAACCCAACCTGTCTTGTGGCTGCATTGCATTCTGGTCTATTGAGGCTCCTTTCAGTGGAGGAGTGTTTTAGGGCGGATTTCTCCTTTAAAGCTTCATTCTATTCTGTTGGCTGTTTAACAAGTTAGAACGTCATTACTCTCCATTACTACACAAAATGTTCCCATAAAAATTTTATTCCATCTGGGGTTCCAGCGGGGGTCATTTCATCTTCAATTCACTCTTGATTAATTTATTAATTCATTGGCTAATCAACTAATGTAAAACTGATTTAGTCATACACACATCTTCTTAGATAATGGGTTGAAGAGAAGCTCCAAAATCATCACTTTTAGTAATTAAAAGACGTTTTAACTCGAGGGTCTTCATCAATGTTCTACGCTTCAATTTAATCAACTAGTCTGTCTTTATTTCACTCAGCTCAGTATTGCCTACTCTTAAATACTCTTGAGTACTAGGCCTTGTAGATGGATTTGACACAGCAGCCATTTACCAATACTCAGGATCTGATGTAATTATACTCTACTTGGATGTTAGAGGGTGAGTGAGAGTAAGTATGTCCGATCACACTTCACCTGTGCCACCTGCTCCAGCAGCAGCGGTCTTCCCTTCACCCTCTCCTGGATCTCTCTAATCTCCTGCTGGTACTCCCTCCTGCGCAGAAGGTCTTGTTTCCTGTATATGAGACAGGATTAAGGATCATCCGTTTCCTTGACACCCACAAGAAACCTTCAACCTCTAACCCCACACAAAGCAAAGCACAGTCAGTTACGTATCGCTACCAATGCGAAAACCCATGTTACTGAAATTTTTGTTTTCCTTTTACTTAAATTGAAAGTTCACATGGTAACATAGGTGATCAGTGAGTGTCATCATGTTATCACCCTTAAAAATTCAAAAAATAATGTTATAATTTAAAAATACATGGGGACCATCAATAGGAAAATAAGGATTACTTTCTTCATTGCTAAAAATCATACTTCATGTATAAACCTAGATTTGCCCAACACCAGCAATATACAAATTAATTTGAGAGCTTGTTTGCACTTAATCAGTGAATATCGGTATTGCAACTGTAATCTAGATATATGTATTAACCTCAGAAATTGAACTGAAACACAATGTTATTACATAATGCTTGATATGAAAGTATAACTCCCGTTTTCGTAGTGTGATATTCAGATGGTTTCTTGGTCTGACAACACTCCTGGAACAATGTTCTAGGAATCAGGCTAAACTGGAATATGTAGTTTGGTTCCAAGGTCAAACACCAGCAGACTTGATATTGCATGTAAAGCCCTTTGAGTCAGGCTTGTGATAGAGAGCTATACAAATAAACTTGACATGGCAAGCTTGAACCACAACAAATACCAAATGAATGGAATTCACTGGTTCTGCCAACATGTTTCATAACCCTTGGTGTATGAGTCAAAAGTGAGGAAAACTGTGTTACTGTGTTAGCCAGTTTTCCTGTAACCTTGCTATTTGTTTATATATTTATAATATATATATGTTTATATATATATATTTATCTGATGTTGCCTTTCTTTGTTGTGGGGGTGGTTAGGGTTGGGGATGGATATAATGTCCACTATTTTTATTTTTTATTTCTTATTCTTACCTACTCATTTTATTTGTCATGACATGTCTGAGCTGTTTTGTTCTGTGTATGTATATGAAAAATACAATAAATATAAAAGAAAAATGCAAAAACAAAATACTGTGTTAGTCTCTACCCCACCTGCTGGCAGGAGAAAGGCATAAGGGCCTCAGGTGATCATGGCAAGCAGGGGAGTGGCCTGGCAGGTAGAGTCTTTTGACCATGCTGAGGATCATGTTTTTTTCTTTTGTTCATTCAAATTAAGTTTTTTTGTCTTATTTAGTTTGTTTCAAGTATTTAAGTTATGCATTGACTATGGGTGAATGGATCTGTAAAAGGAAAATAAACAGATGGCAAGAAAACAACCTGTGGACACTGATCTTTTGTATTCGTCTGGATTATTGCCAGTCACTGCCCACTGTGGCTAAGGAACTTTGAATTAAGCACAAGAAGCCACTACACTTGGACATATCGCTTTAAATCAAATTCAACACCTTGTTTAATGATCAATTTGGATTATTTTGCTAAAAACATTTGCCCACAGTTACATATATTACTCCCATTAATTTAAATGATCAATGTCTATATGTTTCTGATGTTTGTGTGGGGATAACAGAGTGCATGCATTTCAGGTTTAGCCAGATTCTTCAACTACTCTCATGAAAAACAACCATGTATAACCAGTATAAGTTTATAATTGTTTCCTTGTAAGTGAATGAAGATAAACTGTGAAAAACCAGCCCATCTAAAAATGACTGAAAATATCATAAAGTGTGAGGGAACTGTATTGATTTATTTAATTATTTATTGTGGAGTAATTCAAAATAAAATGGTACATTTAATTATTGATTAATGTAAATATTTATTGATATCATAATTTCATTATTATAATTGTGAAACTCAACTTTCATGACGACAAGTAAGACCACAGTGACTGAATGTGGGACTTGGGGTGAGAGGGAGGGCTGCAGTAGTCTTGGTTGTTTTTCGGGGTACCTGAACTCTTTGAGTTTGGTCTGGTGGGTCTGTGAGAGCGCCAGGTGGGGGTCGTTGGCCTGGGCGCGCTTCAACACCACCTTCTGCAGCTTCTTCTCCCTCCGCTTCTGTCGCTCTCTCCACCTCTCCTCCTCTTCCTCGGCCTTCTTCCTCTGCTCAAGCACCTTTCTACTCAGGGAGACAATCTGGTCACAGATGATGGAAGGGTTTGGAGAAGGGACTTTGGGGGAGGAGGTGGGACATTGGCGGGGGCAGGGAGTTGAGGAATTGGGTACAATGATCGACTATGAGAGATAAACACTGTTTTGGAGGTCTGGGGTTGTAAGCAAACTGGGGGAAATGGGGGATTGGAGGTCCATGAGAATTCACCCTTTGTGGAGTCAAAATAAGGACGAAGGTCACTAAGTCTAAACAGGGCATCTGAGTTCTGAGGCTCTCTCTAGCTCATCTAAAAAAGTGTGAGCTCTACAATGGTACCTCACAGCCTCTTGGCGCATTTTGGTGGCGTCTGTGACTTTGGCGGGCAGGAGCTCCAGGCTGCCCGAGAGGGAAGAGCAGAGGCTGGAGTTGGGCGTCCGGGCGAGCCCCGGGCTGACGTGAGGCCAGCGCTGCACCCGCGGGCTGGTCTGCTCCTTCTCGATGTCGGCCAGGATGCGTTCGCGGTGCGAGGGGATCTGCGACGTCCTTAACTGGAAGGGTTCGCACGCGGTTACGGGCCTCAATTCCTTTCTGTCCTCCAGGTGCTTCTGGAAGCGTTTGTAGCTGGCATTGAAGTCAGGTACGTCTTTGTTTATCTTGGGCGAGTGGGAGAAGCTGTTGTCTCCTTCAGCGGCGGTGGCGTCATCTTTGGTCTTCTTTCGCTCGTTGAGTCGTCGCGCTAGCATGCTGGGTGGCATTGACGCGCTGTAGAGCAACTCCTTTGCTCTCATCTGCATCTTGATGGACCGATACAGCTGCTCCTCCTTCATCTGCTCCCCGGACGCCGCCACGTACACCGCCTTGGGCACGGGCTTGGCCTTGAAGGGTTTCGCCCCCTCCTGGGCGGAGGGCTGTAGGTGGCGCAGCTGCTCCTCTTTCTGCTCCTTCTTCAGCCGCTCCCGCTCCAGGAAGCTGAAGGGCTTCTGGACGGCACGACGATGCTGTTCTTCGCGGTCTCGCATGGTCCGCCGCCGTTCCTCGTCCCGCTCCTGCAGCTCTTCGTAGCGGGGGAGGTGAACGTGCGCCGGTACCGGGCTGGCGCGGAACTTCCTCTGGCACTCTGTCAGTTCCTCCAGTTGGCGTCGCAGCTCTGTGTTCTCCAGTTCCATCTCTGAGCGCGTCTTGATGCCGAGCCTCCGTCTGTCAGCCTCGCGCAGCGTCATCTGGAACGGTTTCGGGACGGTCACTCTGTGTTTCCAAGGCTCCTGTTCTGCATCTTTTTTTTTCTTCTTTCCCTTTGAGTGTTTGCGGCTCCTCTCGTCTCCTGGTAGGCTCTGGAGCGAGGAGGACGGGTGGCGATTGAGGGGGGACAGCTTGAAGCCCTGCCACATGTCCTTGATGTGTTCTTTGGGAGAGCAAAGCAGGCCTTTCTCCACATCGTTGTTGGCGGCTCCCTCTTCTTCCGATGTGTCCGACTGCCCCGAGCCTCTCCTGAGTTCAACAGCAGAGTGGGCCTTCCTCAAATGCTGTGAAACTGCTGGATTGGTCTTCAGCCATGGTAGCCTAATGAGAAAAATGAATGGTCTACTGTTACTATGATATAGCACGTAGCATTCATAAATTGTGTGCTCACGATATGCCGTTGAAGTAAAGATTAAAATAAAATTAAAATACCATCAATAACGTATAAAACCTAGAAAAGTATTTAAAGCACCAAATTCGAAGGACCAAACAAGAACTCCAACATAAAACGCCTTGTAACTCATAATACCGGCTTGTTATAAGTCATCTGATCACACACATCCACATGCACAGTTGAGTTAGGCTATACTTGACCATTGAGCATGTATACTGAAACATAAAAATGCACAAAATTTGATTGAAACGATTAAGAGACACAAATTTTCGACATGTGTAGAGACGCTCCTATTGGCCTATTTTAAAATATCTTTCCAGAAATGGTTTGTTCTACTCAGCATATTTCTGAAGTTTAATAATGATTTAAACTGTTAGAGATGGATTTTGTGATAGGGCATTGTCTTATGGCGCCCCCTTCAGGACAAATGGAGTAAGATCATGGATTTGTATTTGCCCCACTACACCGCTCAAATGGTTGCCAAGGTGTCTTGGTTGATGAACACAAAGGAGGAGGAGAAGAGAGGAGAGAGGAGAGGAGACAAGGAGAGGAGAGGAGAAGAGAAGAGAAGAGAAGAGAAGAGAAGAGAAGAGAAGAGAAGAGGAGAGGAGAGGAGACAAGAAGAGGAGAGGAGAGGAGAGAGGAGAGGAGACAAGGAGAGGAGAGGAGGACAGGAGAGAGGAGAGGAGATGAGGAGAGGAGACAAGGAGAGGAGAGGAGAGGAGAGAGGAGAGGAGGAGAGAGGAGAGGAGAGGGAGAGGAGAGAGGAGACAAGAAGAGAAGAGGAGGAGAGAGGAGAGGCGAGAGGAGAGGAGAGGAGAGGAGGAGAGGAAGGAGGAGAGGAGACAAGGAGAGGAGAGGAGGAGAGGAGAGGAGACAAGGAGAGAAGAGGAGAGGAGAGGAGACAAGGAGAGGAGAGAGGAGAGGAGGAGAGGAGAGAGGAGAGGAGACAAGGAGAGGAGAGGAGGAGAGGAGAGGAGAGGAGAGGAGAGGAGAGGAGGAGAGGAGACGAGGAGAGGAGAGGAGAGGAGGAGAGGAGACAAGGAGAGGAGAGGAGGAGAGAGGAGAGAGGAGAGGAGGAGAGGAGGAGAGGAGACAAGGAGAGGCGAGGAGGAGGTTATAAACTCTAGTCTTGAGAAAACTCCACCCGCCTGTGCCCCGCCTCCAGCGGTGTGTCCAGAGGCTCTGTGGACTGGAGCTGCAGCTTCTTGCGGTACATGCTCTCCAGCTCAGCCATGGTGCGCAGGTGGGCCTTCTTCAGCTCCTCCAGCTTGCTGTAGTATTCCTCGTTGGAGAAGAAGATTTTGCTCAGGTTGATGTGGTCTCCTGCCGCTCTGTAGTCCTTCATCATCGGAGGGCTACCCTTCCCCGGAGAGTCCTCCTCGCTGAACTCAGAGCCCGAGTCCTCATACTCCACCTGGAAAGGTCAAAGGGCATACGCCATTTGGTGGACATTTTTTATCCAAAGCACCTTACTGTACCATTAGTGCATAGATTTTTAATATGTGCAGTGAGAAAGTGAGAATTGAACCGCTAACACTACATCTGTTAGTGCCACGCTCTGCCCATTGAGCTACACAGGGAATGGATTAGGGTTCGACTGATATGAGTTTTTGAAGGCTGATACTGATATTTTTTTTGTATTCAAGCTGCCAACATTTTTTGCCAATATTCAATATATTTAAAGGCTCTGAAACACTATCGTGGGACACAAAAACTCTCCACTGGAACCCAGACTAATTAAATTATTTTAGTGTTAGCTGTTTTTCTGTAGCTGTGATCAGGGAGGAACCTCCATCATATCAGAGGTGGGCGACACTGACTGGCAGATATATGATATTTAATAAAATACCATATTATTGCCATTATATTTGCCATTTTTCAGGTGAATGGCATTATAGATAGATAGATAGATAGATAGATAAGATATAATTTTATTTATGTGTCACTCCTCAACATACAGGTCAAACAGAGCAACAAACACAGTACCCCTATAAAAAAGGAAGTTGAGGACCACTCATTTAGAGTTATGAGGCACAGGCTAAAAATAATACACATAAAAAAAATACTAGAATATATATATATGTGTATATATATATATATATATATATATATATATATACATATATATATATAGATACATGTATATACATATATACATACACACAAATATACACACACACAAGTACATACATTCGTACAGATACATTGATACA